>NC_142844.1:10305530-10608560 GCF_061612785.1 Hesperophylax consimilis
GTATTTTTTTTCATTTACGAAGAATACATTTTGTTTTAAACCACTTTATTGTCAAATTGCTCTATCGATTTCCGAAGTGCATTTTTTTTCGTCAGGGGAATATTAAAACTTAACATAAGATAAAAATACTGTTTTACTGATACTGTATAATAGAAATATTTTTCTGAAGAAAGAAGGGGACTTCTGAAACCAGTAGAGCAATATCTAAAAATCAAGTGGGTTAAAACAAATTTATGTGTTAATATTGTGATAAATTACAGCAAGCCACAAAGTAAATTATTTTTTATTTATTTTTATATTATCTTCCTATGATGGAATAATTTTTCTCAGGATCTATGTCATCTATGGGGGGTATTATGTGGAGAGTATTTTTGAGGAGAAGAAAGAGTGAACCATTGAAAACCCATGCATTGAGGAGAACCACGTCGAATGAGGGAGAAGACATAGGAGCTACTAAGGACGTGCTCCACCCCTTGTGTCATTTCCTTAAAACCCTAAATCTCAAGACATTTTTTTTTTGGTATCTTACAAAATGCAAAACGATAAAAAAAATTTTAGAATTTTTTTGGAAAATAATGTTTCATAACGGTTTTTTTAAACCACTTAACATCAGCTCGAAGAAGAAAAAGAGTTTCTCCACGGTTACCGGGCAGAAAATCCCAACCCAAATGATGAAAGCTTAGTTATTTTAGTAGGCACAGCATATCACCAATGTAATGTAATTAATAATGATGGATATTAACTATTAAAGTAAATAAATTTTAATAAACCTTTGTACCCCAATGTTGTATTTCTCAGTCTACTTATCCCTCGGCGATTAACCTCGTTGTAAGAGGAAAACAGATTTCGACTTGTATTTATGAATTCATATAAACAAGTTAAGTAATTAACTATTCTACGGTCGGATACATTTAGTTTACATGTTAGATAATCATAATTGACATATTCCCTTGTTATACCATTATTATATGACGACCGGCATAGTCCAGTGGTAACGCATTGGACTGCCATTCCGAAGGTCGCGGGTTCGAACCCGGCGTGCGCAAATAAATTTTATTTGATTAATTTGTGTTATTTCACAATTAATTAATTAAAATAATATATAGTATATTTGCGGCACGTTCCAGAGTGGAAGATACTACCAGTATCGCCCTGGTGTAAGACCACCATTCAGAATTGAAACGTTGCTCCAAATGGCTTTAGCCGTGTTTAGTGACTAGATATGAATAGCCAGGTACTTCCCCACCTTCCTCTTTCCCTTCCCCACTTACCTTCAGCCTCACAACATCCCCCAATTGGGGATGCCATAGTCTCACTGGCTCCAGACGGGAGCAGTTGGGACTCTTGTGAGGTATTCGCTATAAAAAAAAAATACCCATTCTAAAGTAATTAAATCGTAAAAATATATTACGAATTCTTTCAATAGTGAGTGAATGAAAAGCATTACTGTTGAGTTGTACTCGATTTAACTCCTAACTAATGACATGTACAAATTTTCATGGTTTGAATATTATTAAATCGACTGCATATTCTTATTGAAATACTCCACTTCTTCAAAGCTTTATTTGATGTCATTTCAATATGATTAGTTTTTTTTATCAAAGTAAACACTAAAACCTTGTTTACAATTGTTAGCACAAGACCATTGATGGAATAATCATAAATTAATCATAGAGCTTCAATTAGAGATACCTACTACTGCGTACTGATATCCCGTCGAAACTTGTTCCATTATTAGAACGCGATAAGCGGTGCACGTAGACTGGATTCGGTAGTTTGAGTTGAGCGTTAGGAGAATTGGGGGTCAGTTGGAGGTAAAAAAGCGGGACCTATTATTTCGCTTCATGTCTCATCTAAATAGTATAAATCAATAAAATTAATGGATTTCTTATTTTGTCAAGCCTCACAATTAGACGTTTGGTGACATTTAGTTGTAAATTGCTCTCTGGGCACTAAACAAAAATGTGAATTGTTACAAAAAATGTAGACAGTGTAAATCATCTCTAAATATATTCACTGAACGGATAAACCGAGAGATGTGAGTTGTGGGCATGAATGTATTCCATAATTCAGGTCATTGGAGGTGGCCTACCTCTTTCCCACGGCTTTCTAAGGAAATAAATGGTTTCCTACTTCACCGTACACGTCAAGACTAATGTTTTATTTATAAAGACAGCTACTTTTTATAAAAAAATGCCTCTAGACCCCCAATGTTCAGACACACAGTGTTAGTAGGCAGTATTATGATAGTTATGTGATTGGATTACATCACATCTTCGCCAATTGGTGTTGCTGCTAATTTTTATTAAGATAAAGAGAAAAGGTTAGAAGAATTATAAGAGAAATATTAACATGAAATTGTGACTTGACCAAAACAGCTAAGTTGCAGTCGTCTGGCAGTACTGCCGAGAATGAGCGGAGCGATTGGACTAGCCGCAAGCAAGACTCGGCATCCGCGCACCTCAGTCAGCTTTCTGAGAAGGCCCTCGAAGATAAGTAATAAATAAGGTAAATTTTGTTTTATCTCTGTTGAACCACATTCAAATATCTAAACTTTTCCTTGAACAAGTTACCATTTTCACAACACCAATTCTAGAGCCAGGGAGTCGTAAGGTCTGGTGATTATACTATTCTTACTGGAGCGAAAATTTTAATTATTTAAAAAAAACATATTTCAACTTGTTAAGAAACGTCAAACTCTTGCGTATTATAACATTCTATTGCATGATATTTACATATTTAAATTTTCATTAAAAAACTAGGTTAAAACAGTTATTATTATTAGTAAAATAAATTTGTTAGCTTTTCGGAACTGCTTATATTATTGTCTCATATAAATCGTTGTGTTTCTCTTACCGCCATAGTTATAAATATGAACTATAAGAATTTAGAAAGAAAAAACTCCAAGGTTTAAATTCAAAACACGATGTTTACCAAGAATAATTGAAATGTTCCCCTAAAAAACCAAAGGTTTCGACGGCAATTTAAGAAAAAGTGAATGAAATTTGTGAATCTTTTACTAATTATTTTTTGTAGGAAACGATAAAAAGGTGAAGGGACAGTAATATTTATAATACATTTGTCTAATAAAGTATGTTTTTTTTTTCGTTATAAATTATTTTAGGTCAGTTTTTCGACGATAAAAAGTAATATGTGCCATTTTTTATGTTTGTTGAAATTAAAATTTGAAAGAATTTTTGTTTAATAACAGTTATAATATAGTTTAATGATACGTTCAGAAATATGCCATGTATTTGGATTGGTTATTAAGATTATAATTGATTAGTTTAATTCATGTTCGATTCATACCTACAATGATCTGTCAATGATTCTCAACGTTATATAACCTCGAATATTCCCATGACTACATTATGACACATAATTGCATTATTATATTATTTAGATTTGGCTAGGTGTGCGATGCCAACAGGGGCGTACCAATTAATAGTTATGACGCAATCAGAGTAATGTCGCCGGTGCACCCACCCTAGGGAGGGGGTCTTTGGAAGTTTTAGCCCGTGGAAATATAACGGGGAATTTCCTGTCTGTGGGCAGCATACACCAGCCACCGTAAATCATATATCACGTTGGTTGCGTTTTAACTTTAGCACACGTAGGTGTAGAATAGATTTTGTGGGTTGTTTTGACAACAGTGGGATATCAAAGTTTACTGTTGAGTTCATAATTATTCGTCAGTTGGAAATGCTACATTGTAAATCATTTATTTATTTTCAGTTGATTGTACTTTATACACAATTTGATTGTATTTGTGGATTATTTTGTTTACGTTGGGAATATATAAGTGTTTTTAATCTTCTACGAATTAAACACAGTAACAATACATCAATAATAATTAAATAATAACACGTACCTACACGACACTCAACGGACACGAGGGGAACCCCCCAGTTTACAGTTGTTGATGCTGACTTCATGAGAACGGGTCGTTTATTCGACTCATTTTGTGAAAGTCGAAGCGCTTATGAACCGAGCTATCCGCATCTATATAACTAACCTTCTTGATGTAACCAACCGGGAATTGTTCTTCTGTTTTATGGAAGCACTCTTGTGGGCTGTAAAAATAAAATTTATATATATATATATATATATATATATATATATATATATATATATATATATATATAAATCGGCAATTAATATACCACACATTGTGTTAAGAACAACTGTGTTGCAGAAATTTGTAGATTGATTTAACTACACTAAACTTAATACTGTCACTTAATTCGTCATGTTACATTTTAGTGCATTTTTACTTGTTGCTATAATTCAAAATATTAAAGTATCATCTACACAATAAACTTACTAACATAATTCGTATAACTTCAAATATAAACAAAAAAATTTACCGCATGCTATTGAAAGTCCTTCTAAACGTTTAAAATAAGAATAAAAAACATATGTTAATAATGGCTTTCATGGTCACGAACATTAACAATAATTCTGTTTTTTAGCCAAGAAACAATTCTTATGACTCTTATACAAAATTATTTTGAAAAGAAAAAAGCCTTTTATTCGTCTAACGAATGTAACTTAAATAACGATAGCAATCAGAGGTGCAAAGCCAATGATAGATAACTTTGGACATTAATTCAATTGAAGTTTTACAAGTAATTAATAAATACAAAAGTTTATAAGTATTTAGGATACCCACAATCAAATAGCATTAAAAATGATATGAGATTATACTAGTATTAAAAATTATATGAGATTAAATTTCAAACTAGGATCAGGAAAATTTTAAAATGCAATCTATCTGCTAAAAATGTAGTAAAATCAATAAATACTTGGGCAATACCTCTATTAACGTACTCATTTAGCATAATTAAATGGTGTAATACAAATTTAGATAACTTAGAAAGATTAATTAGAACTACGCTAACAAAGTTTAATTGCCATCATCCAAATTCAGCTAAAGAACGAGTTAATTTACCAAGAAATTTAGGAGATAGAGGTATAGTCAAAATAAATTCTTTGAAACATAATCAGGTAAAAATGCTAAGAACTTTTTTTCCATAGGAAAGCTCATAGCTCAGAAATGCACAAAATAATTTGCAAGGCAGATAGAAATATTACACCTTTAAATTTATACGATGAGAATGCCAACATTTTTATAAATCCCAACCAGGAATTATTAGATTCCTGGTCAAATAAAATTTTATAAGCAAAATACTTCAATTATCTCAACCAAACGTATGTTGACAAAATTTCGTCAAACAAATGGTTGAGTATTGGAGAGTTGAGCGCAGAAATAGAAGGATTTATGCTTGCCATTCAGGATAGAGTCATTAATACTAAAAATTAAAGGAAGCATATAATCAAAGATACAAATCAAATTCAGTATTAGTTCTATAATCAACGTGAACGGTCGCGCGCAGCGAAGTAAAGTATTGTCGCAAAAATTGCAAGCGCTGCCGAGCGCCGAGCGATTTGCGCCGAGCGCAGCGATTTAACACATTATGGACACGGCCATTGTTAATATAAAAACTGAAATACAAAAAATTACAACAGTGAAAGATTCGAAAGCAAAAACGAACCTAGAACAAAATGTTTATATATTAGAAGAGCTTTGGAAAACTGAAAAAATTAAACACCAAAATGAAATAATCAAACTACAAAACAAAATTATCGAAAATTACGAAGAACTTACGAAGAAAATTGAAAAAGTCGTAGAAAAAAACAATAAAATACCATCTTACGCGCAAGTTCTAACAGCAAATAAAAAAGAAATTTCAAAAGAAGAGAGGTTCTCAATAATAATATCATCAACTAAAAAAACAACAAAAGCTGCAGAAATATGTGATAAGATACAGAAAGACATCAAACTAGACCAACTTAAAATTGGAATAAATGGATTAAGAAAAACAAATAAAGAGCAAGTAATCATATCCTGCCCAAAAAAAGAATATACCAACACTCTTACGGAGGAAATTAAAAAACTCAATTATAACTTAGAAATAAATGAAATAAAAAAGAAAAAACCCAAATTAATTTTGAAAGGACTCAAATCGAACTTGACGGAAGAGGAAATAGTAAATGGGATACTCACACAAAACGAAGGGATTCAAGACATTGTAACGAAAAACGAAGAAAATAAAATAAATTTGATTACTGAAATAAAATACAGACATTCTAAGAAATACCAACGTGGTACTCGGGATCAAGAAGATGAAGAACAAAACAAATTCTCGAACTATATCGTGGAAACCAGCGGTACAACACGAAAAAATTTGCTATCCTTAGAAAAGATAAATATCCAGTACCAAAGGGTTAACATAGTGGATTGTGATCCTTTAACCCAGTGCTACCACTGCTGCAAATTCATGCACACAGCCGCCAGATGCCTAAATCGAATGAATCCATCGGTGTGCCCGCATTGCACGGGTGATCATACTTTTGCTAAATGCCCTGAAAGAGAAAAAACACCGGTTTGTGCAAATTGCACATCGCAAAATAAGAAATATGGCGAGAAAAATAAAACAGACCACACAGCTTTCAGTAACTTATGTCCGTACAAAAATAAAATGCTGAAAGTAGCAAGAGACAGAATAGACTTCGAAGAAAAATGACAGAATTTTTATATAACGCACTAGACGAAAAAAATAATATTGACGAAAAAACATATAGCAGCTATCAAGAATATCGTACCCACCAAAACGATCTCAATCTCAGTCCTTTAATTCTACACATGAATATAAGAAGTTTGGAACGAAACATGGATGAATTTTTGACAACAGTAAATAATGATCTCAGGAAGCCCGCTTGCATTGTGTTAACGGAAACACATTCAAGTGGCGAAGTGGCGTACTATATACCGGGATATACCTGTGTATCTACTACAAACCGAATTAACAAAAACAGTGGAATCGTTATGTTCCTACAAAATAATTGTGACATATTGTGCGAGGAAGAAATTAATGTGAATGGAACAAACTGCTTACACGTACAAATGAAGTGTTATAACAAAAAAATTGATATTATCTCTCTATACAGAACGCACTCGTCTACTGTAGGTTTGTTTATAGAAGAATTAAGACATGTGTTATTAAACTACAGAAACGCGAATACAATAGTTTTAGGTGACATTAATTTAAATATATCGCACGATTATACATCGAACGATAAAGATAATTACTTAAATATGATGGCGGAATTGAATTATGTGTCGTGTATTAACTCTTACACCAGAAACGTCAATGGGCAACGTCCATCATGCATTGATCACATTTTCACAAATATCAAGGATATAAATAATTTAAACTCGGGAATTATAAAAACCTCAATTACCGACCATTACATGACTTTGCTACATTACAATTCAATAATACCTCAGGCGATAAACCAACATTGCGGACAAACTGCTAATAATAAGAAAGAAATATCTATTGTTAATATCGAATCTTTGAAAAATAAATTGTCATCGGAATTATGGTTAGATATTCTCCGAAGTGAAAACGTCAACGAGTGCTGTAAAATATTTGAAAATAGATTAACAAACTTTATAAATGATTCAAAACAAATTATTCCAAAAGGAAATACAGCAAAATTTCGTAAAATCAAACCGTGGATAACACATGGGCTTGTTGTGTCCATAAGACACAAAGAATGGCTTTATAAAGAAACAAAAAAAAAACCACTAGACATTAAATTAAATGTTCATTTTAGAGAATAAAAAAATAAATTAACCACGCTCATAAAAAACACGAAAGAAATTTATTATAAAAACAAACTTGATGATTCTGAAAATGACAGTAAGAAAGTTTGGAATATAATCAATGAAATCATGGAAAATAAACAAAAAACCAAAAGTAATACTATTAAGAGTGTAATACAAAACAATAACATAATTAACTGTATTGAAGAACCTAAAAAAGGAGCAAACGCTTTTAATGATTTCTTTGCAAATATAGGAAAGAGTCTAGCAGAAAAAATTACCGTGAAAAAAATAAATAATATGTATATTGAAAATATTCCGAATATAGAAACTAAACTTGAACTCTTCGAACCAACCAATCCGTCTGAAATTGTACAAATTATATCAAAAATGCGAGGTGGTTCTGCTCCGGGATTTGACGGTCTCACCGTAAAAACACTAAAAATCATTAAAAATTATGTTTCTACACCAATCTCTCATATTATAAACAATAGCTTTAAGACAGGAGTTTTCCCGAGCACGTATAAGAAAACCATAATCTCTCCAATATTTAAGTCCGGTAGCCCGGAGGACATTTCTAATTATAGACCCATTTCACTCTTATCTAATTTATCGAAAATTTTTGAAAAAATTGCTAAAAAAAGACTAACTGCATTCTAAAATAAAAACAAAATTATAAATGAAAATCAATTCGGTTTCACAGAGGGAAAAAGTACCCAAGATGCCATTGCAAAAATTTCATCTAGTATTCAGAGTACCCTGGACAAATCAAATAAATGTATAGGAATTTTTATTGACTTAAAGAAAGCATTTGACAGCATTTCCCATGAAAAACTTATATTAAAATTAAAACAAAATGGCATTGACCACTTAGCCCTTAAATGGATAGAAAGCTACTTAACAGAGAGACCTCAAATTGTAAAATTAAACCAAACTTTTAGTACACCACTAACAAGTACATTTGGCATTCCTCAAGGCACGGTCCTCGGACCATTACTATTTTTAATGTATGTAAATGACATTTTCCAACAGAAAATCAAAGGTGAATTAATCTCTTATGCTGATGATACTGTTTTATTAATAAAAGGTCAAACATGGGAACTAGTTAACAAACTTGCAAATGAATGTATTAATATCTTAAAATCATGGTTTGATAATAACCTACTCACACTTAATGCTAAAAAAACAACATATGTATTATTTTCACTACAAAAAATACCTAAACACGAAGTAAATATCATAATCCATGATGAAAATTGTGACAATATCAACTGTCAACTACTTAATCCTATGTGTACTGTAATCAACTCTTCTTCTGAAATCAAATATCTTGGTGTGATCATCGATGAAAATCTGAAATGGAAAAGCCATATTAGGGAGTTAGTAAAGAGAATAAGGAAATGTATATATATATTTGTTAGGTTAAGAAATATTTTAAATGTGAAAATACTAAAAAATGTATATTATGCTCTTGTCCACTCCCTGCTTATTTACGGAATCATAGGTTGGGGAGGATCTTATAAAAACAACCTAAACTCAGTAAAAGTCTCGCAAAAAATTATTATAAAAGTAATACTTAAAAAAAACTCTACTTTCCCAACAAAATTGCTTTTTAAATTGTTTCCAGTACCAAATATTGATGATATATTTAAGCAAACTTCCATTATAAAAATGTGTAAAGAAAAAAATAACACAGAATATCAAGAATTTTATAAACTCATGAGAAATGGAAATCAATTTATTACGCCAATCTTTAAAACAACTCAAATGCAAAACCATTATATTTACCAAGCCATAAAAAACTACAATAATCTCCCTTCCGAATTGCGCTGTATTACGAACCAACAAGAACAAATAAATAAAATCAAACTTTTTTTCCAAAAAAACTTATATTAAACAAAAATAAAAATATATATATATATTATTATTATAATATATATTATTATATTATTATTATTATATCTCATTATGAATTATGAATCTAAGTAAGAATCGTGGCTCCCTTATCAGGCACAAGAGCTCCTCTTTTCTGATAAGGTATACATGACCATATATGAACCTTAATATTATATTTTGCAAAATATGTCTGTATTAATGTAACCCATATGATGTATATTAAAATAATAAAAAAAAAAAAAAAAAAAAAAAAAAAATAATAATAATAATAATAATAAAAAAAAAATTGATGATTTGTGTAGAAAATTTTTGGTTTTTTCCGGAAACTATAGAACATATTATATCGGGATGTTCTATATTAGCACTGTCCGAGTATACATTTATTCACAATCAAGTTTTAAAAATAATTCACCAAAGTTTGTTAATTAAACATAACTTGATTGACTGCCGTAATATAGTACAATATTATGAATACGAACCAAATTCATTTTTAGAAAACGAATTTTATAAAATATATTATGATAAAACTATACTAACTGACCGAACGATTAGTCATAATAGACCCGATATAGTTTTACATGACAAAATTAAAAAAAAATACTTATGTCATTGATGTTGCTATTCCAAATTCCTGTAATATTCAAAAATCTGCTAATGAAAAATAAGAAAATACACAGATTTAGGAAATTAAATAAAAAAAATTGGCATTCGCAGAATATAAAAATATTACCATTCGTTATTTCGGCTACTGGTATTATACCTAGCTCTCTCATTAAACATTTAGACGTATTAGATCTATCAAAAAATTTATAAATAAAAATGAAAAATCAATCATTTTAAATACATGTAGGATTTTTTCAATATTTATGTTGAGGGATCAGTAGGATTTATAGGCCCTGTTAGAAGTTCTACCGAGCCGAACCCTCTGATAAGAAAATATCTGGAGTCGGTGAATGATATAAAAAGAATTTAGCATTCTCAGACTATACAAATATTACCATTTGTTATTTCGGCTACTGGCATTATAACTAGCTCTCTAATTAAAAATTTAGGCGTATTAGATCTATCAAAAAATTTATAAATAAAAATGAAAAATCAGTCATTTTAAATACATGTAGGATTACGAAAGATTTTTTCAATATTTATGTTGAGGGATCAGTAGGATTTATATGCCCTGTTACGAGTTCTACCCAGCCGAACCCACTGATATGAAAATATCTGCGGTCGGTGAATTATTTTCCCATTTGATCTCTGGTGAGTTGACGTGTTGTTCTTGTATTGTTTTGTATTTATTTTGCCTATATAATGCACTTGCATAGTGTTGATTGACAAGATGATCATTTGTGGAAAAGTGAGTGGAAGGGTTTGGTTTTTCCTATGGGGAAGATTTAACCCGGACATAAAATCGGAAGTAGAAAAAAAAATGTAAACAAGACAAAGACAAGTTGTTTATGCAAAGCACAAAATATAAGAAATTATTTTAAGTAATAATTATTAGCCTGAAACACAAATATACATTGAAAAAATCTTCTGGGAAAATATAAATGCCGCCGACGGGAATCAGAAGATGCGGGTTCAATTCACATTTGATGTTTTTTAACATAAAAAAACATACTCTGCACATCTCACTAGGGCATTCCTGTATCAAGATGTGCAGCTTTACAATTACACCATTTAAAAAATACATTTATGTGAACTTAATATAATAATAACATTAACTTTAAACCCAAAAAGAAAAAGTTAATGACACGGTTGTGTCTAGACAAAAGACAAAAGAGACCGGTAGACAAAAATAAACCAAATTTTAGTAACAAATGTACGAAAATAAAACAAATATGTCAAAAAAGTAGCATTGGGCAGTACATTTGTAGTAAGTTGGAAACAATAATATTCTTGGTTCATATCAAGCTATAATAATAAAAATATTTGGAGGATTTGGATAGCGCCATTTTTGTGCAAAATCTCCTTAATTATAGACTAGTAGACTATAACTATGGACTAGTCAAACTATTATCAATTTATGGCATTTATAACAGATTGCATCCACCGGTTCGTCTGTAATACACAACTATATGTATATTGCATTTAATTAATGATTAATTAAAGAATTTACATATATTATTATAATTATATTTATACTCATTTAAAACTCCATTCCCATTCCATTGTAAAAATCAGCATTTACTTAGATATATTTATAATCATAACTTTAAACTCGGTCTACCAATAAAAACTGTAAATTGCAAACACTTGATAAAAGAGTTAAAATTATTAAAACTCTCAGATAGAAGACTCGTTTCCGACGTGGCTTTTTTTTTGAATTTGAATTGTATTATAGACAGCCCTGATTAATTGATTCGAATCACCTTCAACATACTTACTAGAATTGATCGATCGAAAATTCTATTTAATTTCACCAACAATATCAGCAATGAGTCATTTAGGTACTCTTGTACCTGGATCACATGCAGTTTCCAATAATTAGGCAGAAATTGTAGATGTGTTCAACTGCACGGAATATATTTATAAAAAGGTTTTAGTAACATACCTCGATAATATTAATAACTAAATTCTTTTGCATTGAATTTCTATATAACCTGAAAAAAAATGATCTGCCTGGGGCAACTGAGGAAACTTGGGTCAATAAAAATAGTCAATAAGGTGAACCAACAGCTTGATTGGCACTTAACTACTTTCAACCAAATCCTGAATATAAATGCATACATTTTAGCTATTGTTATATATTAGGTATATCATGTATCTATACTATCATATATTTCAATCAATACTAATCTAACCTAATCTACCTATAACTTTTGCGTGTACTTGTATCTCTAACTTTTTATATCCATCTATAGTTTATGTTAATTGTTTATTTTCTGATGTCACTGTTTATAATTTACTGTATATGGTATATTTTATACCGTTGATATTAAAATAAATAAATAAATAACCAAAAGCTAACTTTTATAATGTTGTACAAAGTTTTATTATGTATAACATTTTTTGTTAAAGCCCGTTTGGGTGAAGAATATATAAATAAATAATTATTTTATACAGGCAAATAATAAACAGGACCACACTTACCTTGTAGGTCACTTGAAAATAACACTGCAATAGTGTATTTTAAGTTAAAAAACGGTTAGCACATATTTAAAAAAACTCGAAATTTTATTTGACACAAAGGACGATGTATGCAATGCAATCCAAAAGGTTGTATTAATGCTAACTGGTTTAGAATCTTCATATATAAAAATTCTGCTTGCGTATGTATGTACTCGCACAAATCGAAAAGTAGTCGAACGATATCGCTGATAATTTCAAAGTTTGTTGCTATTAGTGCCAGGAGTGAATACTTAACGCAATATCTCTTCACCGTAATGAGACAAGTCGAAATCTAATATAAATAAAGTTTTTTAACAGTTACGTTGTGATATACAGTAGCGAATGACGGAAAAAGTCGGAGACATCCGAAAAAGACATTAATAATTGTGGGGGATACACTAATATTTTAAATATAATACTTTTACAGTACTCTTCAATTAATACCACTCCTCAAAATATTAATATGGAGACATATAAAACTGCTTACTGCAATCCACCTTAATTTCACTTTTTAATCCCACATTCTATAAATTTGACACACTATGGCAAGAATGATCGCCCAAAACGTTTTTATAAACTTGGCATATAATTAAAAAAAATTATTTCGAAGTGGATATGTATCTGAAGCAATCAAATAAAATATATGATATAACGCAAATGATTATATCTTTAATTTTGAACAAGTTTATTGAAAACCAGAGGAGAAAAAAATGTAACTAACTAACTAATCATCACGCCGTATCCCTGCAGAGAGGTCGGATCGCCAAAAAACTCGGTCTTGACACACACTCCTTGCTTTATTCACATTACATCGACTCATACATACTCTTCTATTATCCAGACAAGAGTATCTGATTCACTTGATCGTGCCATGTCTTCCTTGGGCGTCCCCGACTTTTGCTACCTTTCGCATTCGCATAATATATTCTACTTACACTCCTTTCTTACCTCATTCACTCTACATGCCCAAACCATTTAAGCTTCCCTTTCTTAATCTTACTCGTTACGCTTACATCAGCCTTGCACTCTTTGTGGATCTCCAAATTTCTCACACGATCATACACGGTTTTACCACACATCAAATGTAACTATTTTTAAATTTACGTGCACTTGCAATTCTTCTACATAATGTCCACTGTACAATAATTGTACACAATTTCCACTGTACAAAATACAATATAACCTACTCGTCGCACTAGCTCTGCCAGGAGTCAGCACATCTTGCAATATATATAGCGATTCGATTCACCATAGACTATCCGATTTCAAACAATCTAAGTCCGTAACACATTGTCGAAGTGTCAAACTCCCCATTATGAAATGTCAGCGTTCAAACTACACAAATCAAATAACTACTGAAAAGAGCAAACGGTATGGAGAAAATTGATGCTATAACAAAATGGTGTCAACGTTAAAAAAACACAACCTTTATAACCCATCAAAAGTGGTGCAGCTATTTATTTATTGACACATCATTATTAATCTTATTCGCTTAACATATTTATAATGAATACATTCACCGAGGAATACGAGTGGTGGATGAAAAACTAATTTGAAATGAATTTGAGGATGAAATAGAGTATTGGTTGAGTTTTGACAAGATAATGACCCCTTTCTGTAGCCTCTGCACATACGAATAAAAATGAGTATGGCCGATTTATTGAAATCCTGTTAAAAACGTGACTAAAATCCATTTCCTAATAAAATATTCAGAAAATATCGGAAAACGTGTTCATGCAGGTGTCCTTTTACGGATGAATACAATGATGAAATCATACTCAAAAGAATTTTATGTACATGTGTTCAGACATTTTAATAATATATTTGTGTTTTACCGACAGTTTGTTATGAACCCTGTCAATCCATTCGTTGAAGGCCCGCTGTCCCGTTTTTGGCAGTATTACAAATAATTAGACAATATTAAGTAATAAAATTAATATCAGTAAGTTTTCTCCCCTGCAAATCTGAGGGTTTTATGCGTGCATATATTTTATAGAAGTTCATGGCGTGTGCAAGATTTTTATGTGTTTCAGATGATATACTCTTAGAAAAAGTAACATAAAACATAATCATTATTTCTTACGACGGAACTCATAACTAGGCGTCATCAATAAAATACCTGTATGAAACTATAATAATTAATTAAAATATATTACGCAATACTTACAATACGAGTTTGATGCCGGCAAAGCAAAAAAAATATAGTGAAAAATTTTACAATCGTTGTTTGGATAATAGTCCAGGTGTGGTGATGTTTTTGTTTTGTTTGATGGACCCTGTAATAGCAAAACTGTTGTTTTTTAATATCAGTCACTTAATTTTTCATGTTCTTTCAATAATCGGCATAACGAAGTGATATTGTATGCGTAATTTAAGTGCACTTCAAATACCTACTCAACACAAATTTCCATAAGATAGATTGAACTGGTTACAAATTTTTCGATAATTATTTTTGAATTTTAAAAGGATTCGTCATTTTGCTATATTATATTTTAAGGAGGACTTTTATTTCCCTCTGTAAATGACAAACAAAAACAGGATCTCTTTCAATTCGCGCGACTCAATTTAGACAAAGGAATGACAAAAAAGATGAAGGCTGCTGGTCGCGGGAAGACTTTTTGCCTCTCAAAATGGCGTCCCTACGAAATGGGATGAATAATGTGGGGAATAAAGGAGGAAAGAACTATACAGATGGATTAATAATTATGTTCATCTGAGGAATATACTATTCTTGGTTGAGAGGGAAATTTTTTCTACGAAAAAATAATAATGTTTGCTTGTTTCAGCAACATTCTTCTGATGAAATTTTGATGTTACATAAGTCACGGTATAGTATGAACAGTCTTATTATTAAGTATCTTCTGGTCTTGGATTCATTTTAATTGTGTTGGATTTATTTTGTAGACATCTCGTCTTATTTTTGTTTTAGCAAAAAATATTGTTATTTATAGAAAATTCTACAGTTCAGAAGATGTGATATGTTTGTTATACCCATGCATATCAGCTGTTTCGCCTTCCAAATGTTATTGTTACATATTTCTTCTTGTCTTTTGTAAACTTAATTTTTTTTAAATTTGTTGATAATAATTTTGCTCCTGTTTAGAATAAGAAGGTACTAGATTTATCACATTAACTTATCTAATCATCACATAACTTATTTAATAACTTTATAATTGTTATTCTTCTATATCCACTTACAAATTAAAACGAAATTTTATCGACATTATATTTCAACTGCATTTAAATTAAATTTTATCACGTTTTACATAATGTGTTACTATAAGGGTGATGCTGCCTCTTCTACATGGAACTAACCAAATAAAGGAGCTGATAGCATATACGAGTATTTTCTCCGGTTACAGAGTGATGGATAGTTTTTTGTCGAAAATAATCCCGACAGACAGAGGCCTGAGCTATCATGAACAAATGAGAAATCGTTCAAGAGGAAAAGGAGGCACTAGGCACAGGCACTGTGTACTAGTCAGGCCTGTACCTCCTACCCACTTGGGATGGCCAATTGCAAATCAATGTTATGCTCCTAACAAGATCAGGACTTTATGAAATGATCAGATCTTAATAACCCATTCATTTTTATAACTTTTAGTTCAATGTGCTCAGACGCGTTACGTAGCGAGCCGATGACATTATTATCAATTAATTGGTGATTTTGAAATGATCAAAAAAAATACTCACACCTAGATGCGGCTCTAGGGGTATAGAAGTGGAAGGTCAAACGAAAAAAATGAATATGAAATATTAATACATATTGCTAATGGTGACCGGATAAATCATCAAAATTATAATTCATTACATCTTTAAAAAGTTATTAAAGTCATGGAAAGTGATGAAACAAAAACTTTATTAACTGGGTTTAGTAGGTTAGGTCAGGTTAGGTTAAAAAAAAAATTTCATCATTTTTAATGACTTTATATCATTTTTTAAAAGTGTGTTGAATAGTCACTGTGTTGACTTAGCATTGAACCATATATATATTAGGTAAAATACATATCTAGTTGATGATTATATAGCACAAGACAAAAAACCAAATTTCCAATGAAATAATGTCAATAAATGCATAACGTGTACAAAATTTTGAAGTTATGGAAAGAGGAAAGAAACGTTATTAAAATAAATTTATGATATTACAAGATGTAAGGTAATATATTTTTTGTAAATAATTTATAAATAAATATGATATATACATTTTATAACAAAAATATATAGGAAAATCGGTTAAGTGTATAATATCTTCTTCGATGTGGTTAATGAATTTACGAAAGAACTACTTAGGGAGTACCTATATTAGCCGCAGATTAATAGTTCGTGAGTTCATATCTATATTTTGAGAGCGATATATTCCACACATCTATCCATACCATTGACTAAATACAAATCGATGGTCCATACGCATTACCAAAGTTTTGCGTGAATCACACAACTAAGATTAATGATAAACATTTTGGTAATTATTTTATAATATTATTAGATCTATCAAAAAATTTATATATAAAGATGCAAAAGTCGGTCATTTTGAATACATGTAGGATAACGAAAGATTTAAAAAAATTTATGTTCAGGGATCAGTAGGATTTATAGGCCCTATTAGGAGTTCTACCGAGCCGAACCCTCTGATGTGAAAATATCTGGAGTTGGTGATTTTTTTTCCCCCATTTGATCTCTGGTACTGACGTCAACTCGACGTGTTGTTGTTCTTGTATTGTTTTGTATTTATTTTACTTATATAATGCACTTGCATAATGTTGATTGACTAAATAATCATTTGTGAAAAAGTGTGTGGAAGGGTTTAGTTTTTCCTATGGGGAAAATTTAACCCGGACAACAAAATCGGAAGCATTAGAATATTCGCTTTGAAGGCATTTGTCTTTTAAAGAAGGTTTACGTTATTGTTTTATGTACAACACAAATAGCCTAACATACTAATTTTACGTTATCTGTGTTGAAGTGCGTTAGTTATTCCTGCCTGAATTAATTCTGCGTGAAATATTATATGATTTATTTCACACAAATTTGTTTAGAAATTATTTGACTTTTTAAAAATTAGAATCAGTTGTGCGAAGAAAAATTCACACAAGCTTTCAAGAAGGTCCAAATATGATTTAAATCAATTACTTAAAGTAACTCTATACACGAAATGTACATTTTTTTGGTTTCAATTTTTGACAGATTTTGTAATTTTTCAAGTTCAAGTCGTAGTTAAATTTAGATCGTTTTCTCTCTAATTTGTCAACAAAAGACGATCCTAAACAAAATATTTTATAAATAATGTCAGCTTAACAAATTTTAACCCGTGAATTTTTACGGATCTACGTTACTTATTAAATAAAATGTACCTAGTCATATATTATAATAAAACAAATAAAAAACTTTATTCCACATAATTTTATTTTGACCGTAACCGGTTTCAGCTCGTCAAAGCCATCTTCAGACTGGTACACAAAATTTTTAGTCTACGGTTTATATACACAACATATGGGGGAGGGGGGAGAGGGGTAGTTTATAGGGTTTTAATCAATTTTATTTGTTACTAAGTCGTTTAAGATTGTCGAATTTCTAAATATTTGGTAAATCCAGTAAGCTAATTACCTTGGGTTTGTAGCTCATTTCAATATTTATTAGGGAAAAAACCTCACAGGTAATATGCATTATTAATGACCTAATTTTATTGTCAAATCATTATTTATGATGGGATTATATTTGCTTTTTGAAAATATACATGTTTACATTTGAGAAATTATTATAGGAATTAAGAAAGTAGGGACTTAGCAACTAATACTAATAGCTTATTAATTACAAAGTTACTTATTGAAGTGGTACATGTTTACATTGAAGTAGGGATGGTCTAACCTAACTACATATTTTAACATCGAAATTATTATAAAAATTACAATGGATACAAGAGCGGAGACTTGGCAAATGATTCTAATTGTTTATTCATTACAAAGTTAGGGTTACCTAGTCATCATTTTTAAAATAAATAAATAAAGTATATTAAAAAATCAATGTTCCGAATTCGGTGAACATATATCATCGTGAAGAAGTCACGATATCCAGAACAAACGAAAAACCCGAAAAGCTTAATATTATTTTATTTATTTATTTATTAAAAAAAAAGCACTCGCTAAACTGCCAAAGCAGTTTGTAAGCAGGTCAATTTAACATATCAATATATTACTAAAGCATACATATAACAAGAAATCACAATATTTAAAATAGATACAGAAGAATAACTTAAATAACTACAAAACAGAGACATATATAAAAAAGATACAATAGGATAACTGCAACGGCAAATTACTCATATTCATATATATATAGATTATAAACAATATCAGTATATAAAAGCTTGATCTACTAACCATTTTTTAAGTTTATTTTTTAATTCGGTGGTGTAATTTTATTGAATTTTTATGTACATTGGAATCTCATTAAATATGTTAGACACAAGATAAGAGAAAGTCCGCTGTCCATATTTATTTATAATTTTCGGAATGGACATTCCTTCATTTCTATTGAATCTTGTGTCATATGCATGATCTACTTTTCTCTATATATTGAATCTGGCGTTATGTTTTGACATATAATTTTAAACCATAATATTCCTCGAATGCATAATACTTTGAAACTGACTCATGTAATAATTTTATATCTTTTATTTGTGCATAAATACGTTTGTTTACCAAAAACTTAGTCATGGAGTTTTGAATTGATTGGATGTAACCTATATTTGTCTTGCAGGAGTTTCTCCAGGACGTTATTCCGTATCTGAGATTCCGCTAGCGACAAATAGATTATTTTTAACGTACTTATAGGCATAAAATATTTAATTTTGTAAATTCGCCCCGCAAAAGCTCGTAGGCGGTTGCAGATTTTGCCAACATGTGTATCCCTTTTCATATGCGCATCTACAGTTATCCTCAAATATACATACGTTTGTACCAGTTCAATGGTACGATAATACGGACTACCATAATACGGACATGTGTCTGGTGTGGATTCGAAAAGCATGTAAAAAACTGTATAAAAATATATTTTACGAATAAAGGAAAGAAAAAAAAGGGTTCCACATTTACAGGACTGTGAAGAATTGTGTTTACACTCAAATGTAAGCGACTTTATTATGGGCGTGATGGTGTATTTGGCATGTGGAGATCATATATACATCAATTTAGTCTTTTTGGGTTTTATTATTAGGCCGGCATCATGTGACAATTTCTGTAAAGAAAAGAAATCGTTCTGCATGAGTTTTATTACAATAGATAATTCTTCATGCGAAATGACTAGCGCCGTATCATCAGCATAAACGTAATGCTTAAGAAAGGTGAAAATTTTATTTATGAGTGAAACAAATATTATGTATAATGTTGGCCCGAGAATTGACCCCTGCGGACTCCTGTTGACATATATTTAGCTTTGCTGTAAGTATGAAAGAGTTTCACTTTAATTTGTCGATTGGTTAAATAGCTTTTGAGAAGCTTTAGTAATTTTCCTCTAATTCCTATCGCCTCCAATATCTGTAATAGTTTTTTCGGATCAATAGTATCAAACGTTTTGGAGTTGTCTGTGAATAATACAAAAATATGTTTTTTTATCATTGAGTTCTTGACTTACGTAATTGGAAAAGTCCTGTAGTAAAATTTCTGTGCTTTTATTTTTTTGAAATCCGTATTGGTTGCGACTAATAATGGAGAAACTTTCTAAGTATTTTATTACATTTACGGAAATGTATTTGTCTAGATTTTTTTCAATAGCTTGCAGTATACTGATTGGTCTATAATTTTCCATTTCAGTATGCTTTCCCCTTTTGTATATTGGCCTAATAATGCTACATTTAAGCTCATTCGGTATAACTGCTTGATCAAATGAGTAATTACCGGACATAGAATAGTTATATGTTTTTTAATGTCGAACATTCTAATATTATCAATCCCTGGCGACTTGGAATTATTTAGTTGACTGACAATCCTGCGTATATCTTCTTAGGTCGCTCTGAGCAGGTACATGCTATGCGGCAAATCAACGGGAGCTATGTTACATTTGTGTATCATCGAGCTGATACCATTGGTAAACTGCTCAGCGAATCTATTTACAATGATTTCCTCTGTTGGCCCGCTATTATTTAACACATACTTAATTTCATCGCAGTTTGTTTTTGTTTTACGTTCCAATAATTTATTAATTTGATCCGAAGTTTTTTTAGAGATGCTGAAATAGTTTTTAAATGTTTCGTTAAAATACGTAGTTATACTTTTTATGATTAATTTGGAAACAGTATTTCACAGTTGTCCCTGTCTCTAGTCGAGTGCGTTGCGGGCTTTCCAAATCTAGTGCACGTAGCGCAGACTGGTTTGGCAGCGGATTTTTTATTTATTTTTTATTTATACAAAATATCAACTAGAGAATTCACCTGCTTCCAAACTATTTCTCACGAATTGACTTAAACAGCAGTTAAAAACATTTACAAATATTTTGACTTAGGGGAAAAATATATACATTAGAATATTATTTTACAAATAGAGATATGAAAGAAATGCGCAATATCCTTATAAGAATTTATAAATTATTTTTGAAAAAATTATATATTAATAGATATATATTAATAGATAAACATAAATTTAAAAAATATATGTATTTAAACGAAGTATGTCTAAGTTGTTTTCTTTGAACTTTGTAGGAAAACAGTCTTCATTTTTCTACTAAAAGTAGTGCGTGTATCAAAAAATAAGTCAGAGTCCTTGAGGTTTTGATTCTGATTAAGTGATTCGCACATTCTTCTGATTGGATCCCTGACACCAGCATTTGTACGCGTCCTGCTAATGTGGAATAAGTCGTTAAGCTTTGTTACTCTGGGTGGTACTTTGAAGTTTATTAATATCAGTAAATCGGGACAGTCAATAACGTTGTTACAGATTTTATACAAAGTCATGAGATCAAGGTATGTTCGCCGGTTAGATAGAGTGGAGACGTTATAACTCGAGAGCTTATTTATGTACCCGCGTTTGGGTGCGCTCATTCTGTAATTGAGGCATTGCAGAAATTTCTTTTGAATACTTTCAATATTTTCTTTATAGATATCGTAAAGTGGATTCCATATGGAGGTGCAGTATTCAAGTTGAGAACGGACCAGAGTGTGTTAAAGAAGAAGATATGTTTCAGGTTTTCGAAATTCACGGCTGTTTCTGATGACAAATCCTAGCATGCTGTAAGCTTTATTCACAATATTATCATTGTGCGCATCGAATTGGAGTTTGGAATCAAAAAGTACGCCTAGATAGATCTCTTATACAGTAAACGCGCTCGAGTAAATAATTACCAATACAATAATTGTGTTTGATAGCGTTGTGATTTTTAGTTAAACTTATTTGTTTACATTTATTGTAACTCAGGTAAATTTTTTTTTCATTGAAAAACGTTTCGAACCTCACTAAGTCACTTTGTATGAGCAGACAATCGTTTAAATTCCGAACAATGGCAAATATTTGTATGTCATCAGCGTACAAAAGATATAAATAATGCACGAAACATTTAGTAACAGTGTTAATAAAAGAATAAACAACAGCGGACCCAGGATTGACCCCTGAGGCACGCCAGAAGTAACTGGTTCCCATGTAGAAGTGTGTCCTCGTAATGATACGGCTTGTTGTCTTTTTGTTAAATATGAGATAAACCAACGTAATAAATTTCCTCTAATTCCGTTGTACATAATTTTTTTGATAAGAATAAGGTGTCAACCTTGTCGAAAGCTTTTTTGAAATCGCAATATATTGCATCTACCTGGTGGCTTCGATCCATACTAGTAAATAAGAAATTTGAGTAAATAAGTAAATTACTCATGGTAGATTTGCCTTTTACAAACCCGTGTTGTTGTTCAGTAATTTTGGCAGCAAGCTGGGGATATATATTGTTATGGACAAGTCTTTCCAATAGTTTAGGGATCGCCGAGAGAATGGATATTGGCCTATAGTTTTCCATTTTTTGACGCGAGTCACCCTTGAGGACCGGTATAATATAGGCCAACTTCCACCTATCAGGGAAAACCCCATCACTCAGGCATTTATTAAATATTATGGTAAGCGGCACACACAGTGACGACGCAGCAGATCTAAGGAAAAACGCCGGTATTCCATCGTGACCCGCACCCTTGTTTATGTCTATCGATTTTAAACTCGATTGCACTTCTTTTTCCGTTAGTTTAATTGTGTGAATGTGCGCAAGTCCAGAGTCCTGAACTTCCTCAAGTTGGTCAATGTTAATAAATGGGTCATTGATAGAGGAAGGTTCAAATGTTGACTTAAAGAATTCAGAGAAAATATCACAAATTTCCTGGGCATCGTTAGATTTGCGCCCTTCGAAGGACATTGCAGCAGGGTATCCATCAGACGATTTTAATGAGGATATGTATGACCAAAAGCTTTTGATATTATTTTGAAATGAACTTTCGATGTTGTCAAAAAATAACCTTCGGGTTTCATAAGTCAATTTTTTGTATGTAGCACGTAAGAAGGAAAATTCACAATAATCAGAAAGATCTTTATATGTCTTCCATTTAAGCCAGACTTTATCTTTTTTCCTTGATAACCTAATAAGTTCTGGAGTAAACTATATGGGGAATTTGTCATTTCGTCGTTCTAATACTGGAATAAGCTTATCAATTACATTGTTTATTTTTAAATAGAATCGATATACTGCTTTTTCGGCTGATAAATTTGAGATTTCAGATAACCAATCAATACAATTAATGTCCTCATTAATCTGAGCATAATTAGTTTTCCTGAAATTGCGCCTTCGCTGTATTTTGTTTTTGATTTTTGGTTGAATTACGAAGGATATATCAAATTCAAGGGCTGGGTGGTGTCTATCCTCTGAGAACAGAGGGTTGTTGCTACGTGTAACATTTGTTTCGCGACTGTAGAATACGAGGTCTAAGTATTTTTCATTATGGTTAGGTATACAGTTATATTGGAATAAGTCCATCAATGACATTGCTTGAAGCAAAGTTTTTGATACAGCCGTATTTGAGGAGGCAAGACCTTGACTGTCTTTGGAAAATAACCAAGTCAGAGTTGGTAGATTCATATCTCCTAGTACACAAAAAGTATTATTTGGTTGTGATGAATATACAGATTCCAGGTTTTTGGAGAACGTATCATAGACCGTAGGTTGTGAGGCAGGAGGTATATATACTGCACATATGATCAAATTGAAAGACCTTACCAGAATATAAATGAAGATTTGTTCGATTTGACCATTTTCCCAGTCATCGAGCCGGGAAGATGCAAGCTCCTTGCGCACTGCTACCAACACACTGCCTCCATCCATTTTACCAGTGAGTGTTCGGTCCCTATCACGTTGGAACACCGTGTAACGCGAATCTGTGAATTCAGCCGTATTTATACTTGCTACAAGCCGTGTTTCAACTAGAACTATAACGTCGTAGTTATTCGATAGTACATTAATTAGTAGCTCCTGGGTTTTGGTCCTAATACCACCACAGTTCTGGTAATAAACGGTTATAGATGATGATGAGATCATTTCACCAGAGTAGGATTGCCGTTTGACATATTCCACAATCGCACAAGTGATAAATTATGTAGGGCATATGAGGCTTCGAAATTACAAAAAAAACATAGACTACTTATTATCAAATCAAATCAAATCAAAAATTATTTATTGTAAAATTAAAATTACAAAAGGTATAGCTTATGGGTAGACCCCATTTCTTCCAGCTAACCACATTTATTTGATTACAATGTTTATACAGATAAAATAACAATATGCCAATGAAAAAATAAAAAAATACAAATATATATACCAATAAAAATAGGTGTTTCATTTACGTGAGGTATTCACTCAACGTGTAGTGACATTTATTAACAAGGAAAGTGTTTAGTAACGTTTTGAATTTGTGTGTATCTTGTATTTGTTTAATGTTATGTGGAAGGTTGTTATATACTTTAATGGCCATCTAGTATGGTCCTTTTTGGAATATTATTTTGTTTGCTTTTGGTATTAGTAAGTTTTCTGTGAGCCTTGTAGCGTATTTATGTGTTGAGTTTTTTAGTGGGAACTTGTCTGTAGATGATCGCACTAACATGCATAACTCCAATATATATATGTCTGTGACTGTCAGAATTTTCAGATTTTTAAACATAGGTCTACATGAATCTAAACGATCAGAGTTTGTAATTATTCTTATGCATCTCTTTTGTATGATGAAAACATCTTTAGCGTTTACCGAGTTTCCCCAAAAAATAATACCGTATTTTATTATTGAGTATACATAACCATAGTATGCGGCTATTACTGATTCGGTGTTTAATATTTTTCTTAAGGTACCCAGAACATAAGAAAAACTACTGATTTTTGCTACAATTTTTGAGACATGTTCTTTCCAGTTTATGTTTATATCTAATTCCATTCCCAGTAGTGAACAGGTTTGGGAAGGTTCGATAAAATTATTATTAATGTTTACATTTATATTTATAGGTGTAGCTTGCACTGGACAAAATTTTAAAATTTGGGTTTTGTTTGTGTTGAGTGATAGATGTTGCGATAACAGCCAGTTTGCTATTAATTGGCAAATCTCGTTAACTTGTTTGTTAAATTCGTCAACGTCTCCATTACATTTAAACAACAAAGCGGTGTCATCAGCAAACATTGAACATTCTGTGCCAGCAATTATTGGAAGTTCGTTTATATAGATAAGGAATTGGAGAGGCCCAAGAATGCTTCCTTGTGGCACACCCTTGTTTATTGTTCTACATTTGGATTCTACCATGTACTGGACCATTTTTTCATTGATATTTGAAATTTGAACTTTCTGCTGACGATTTTTTAAGTACGATTCAAACCATTTTAATGCTAGACCTCTAATACCCACATGTTCAAGTTTAGTTAGAAGAAGCTCATGATCAACATTGTCGAATGCTTTTGAGAGGTCGAGAAAGATACCTACAGTTTTTTTACTAATATTAATATTTTCTAGAATTTTGTTCAAAAAATTGAAAACTGCCTGTGTTGTTGAACGGCCTTTACGGAATCCAAATTGTTGTGGACATATTATCTCAAAGTTTTCGAGAAAGTTATAAATGCGATTGTACATGGCTCTTTCAAATATTTTTGAAAAGTTTGGTAATAAGGATATCGGTCTGTAGTTTGAGATTTCCTGTTTAGGACCCTTCTTATACAAAGGTACAATAATAGATTGTTTTAATTGTTCTGGGAAGGTTCCTGATTCAAAAGATTTGTTAATTAATATTTCCAACGGGTAACTTAACGCTTCTGCACATGCTTTTATAATTTTTATAGGGATTTTGTCAGTGCCGACACTGCTTTTATTTTTCAGTTTTACGATGATTTTAATAATTTCCTCCCTGTTTACAGGCGTTATAAAGAATGATCGCGACTGTTTGTTTTTGACTGTTTTGGCAGATTGTGGATGTAGAGATGTGTTTTGTGGTGGTGGCGGTGGTGCAAAGAAAATGTTAAATTCATTTGCAATGTTTTTTGGTTCTGATACCAGGTTATCATTTATTTTAAGACAGATTTTTGGTTTACTTTTAGAATTAGAATTATTTGAGTTCTCTTTTATTATGTTCCACGATGTTTTGGTTTTATTTTGCGCGTTTTGAATTCGTTTACTATTGTAATTCCGTTTAGCTACCTGTTTTACTTTACTGAGAATTTTTTTGTATTGTTTGTAATTGTTTATGATTGTGAGGTCATTTGTGTTTTTTTGTTTCATGTACAGATGTCTTTTTTGTTTAATAGATATCTTTATACCAGTCGTTACCCAATTTATTTTGCGTTTTTGGGGATATTTATACTGTTTAAAGGGGAAACAAAGCTTCATACCATTATTTATTTCATTAATGAAGTATTCGTAGCTGTCATTAATGGATTCAAAGGATTTCAGTGGTTCCCAACATATACACGATATGTAATTGTTAAAAATGTTTGTGTTTTCTGTGTTAAATAATTGTTTTTTTGCATACCACGTTTGGTTTATATTATATTCTGTTTTTACGTGCATTAACTGTGCCATATGATCTGATACAGCTAATTCTGTGACTTCCCATGTGTAAGAGCTTTTTGATATATTTGTACCTATATGATCAATTATACTTTTTTTATTTCCTTGTATACGAGTAGGTTTATCAATAATCAAGCGTATGTTGTGAGATTTTAGTGTGTTTTTGAGTGAATCTGCGTTTTTGTTCTTGTAGCTTGTATCAATATTTAAGTCGCCGCAGAGTATTATTTGTTTTTTGTTGTTTTTGCAAATTTTGTTTAATAATAGTTCAAGTTGTTCAAAAAAAATATTTATATCAGAGTCATTATAGTAAACTGTACAAATTATCATTTTAAGCTTTGGGATTTCAATACCAACACATTCAAATACAAATTCTTTCGTTATTTGTTTAACACTTTCTAGTTCTGTAAAAGCAATGTTTTCGTTTAGGTAAATGCAGACACCTCCATGAATATGGCTCTCTCGACAAAAAATTGAACCTAATTTATAGCCCTTAAAATTGATAGATGTCGCTTCACCCTTTTGTAACCAGTGTTCGCTAGCACAAAAAACGTCGATATTTTTTTCACACAAAATATTTTCTAATTCTAAGATTTTATTTCGAATGCATTGTACATTTTGATGCATTATATTGATGGTTTTTCCGGCTCTGGCGGATAACTCTTCATGGTGAGCAGGCGAACTTTGTATGTTATGGATGTAAAAACTCTCTTCGTTATCTGATTGGTTGTCCGAAGATAATTTTATGTTACTGTTTACCATAGAGCAGGTCTTTAGTGACATAAAAAATCAATTTTCTTTTTTTCCGCTTCAATTTTTCTCATGTGCACAGAACATTCATCACTCCAAGCAAAATGGTCAGTTGGCAGTTGTAATTTTAGTCGATCATTCATTTTCTTGCAGTTAATGCATTGGATGTCGTTTTGACAGTTTTCACTGTCGTCGTCATGTGTTCCGGAACAACGAGTGCATGCTTTTTCATTTCTGCAATCTTGTGATTTGTGCATGTAGCCATTGCACTTGTAACACTTTAAAAGTGAAATGTTGTCGAATACTCGACATCTGTCCCATCCAATATTTACTCTGCCTTCTTGTAACATTCTATGGTATGTTTTTCCGTCAACTTCCGCGAAAATGATGTAGTTAACGTCACCTCGTTTCGTTTTGACTTCTTTTATAAATTTTATTTCAATTTTTGATTCAATTGTTTCGAGGTAATCATTTTGCATTTTAATTTTCGATACAATTTCTTCCGGAGTGAATTTATCTGTTAAACCAATGATTTTTAGTTTAGGATTCTTAGGTTTAGGTGTATTCACGACATATTTTCCTCCCATCTTTGAGATAATTTGCTCCTCCATCTTCTTTGTTGCAGCTGTATTTTTGCATTCTACGATTACTGCTCCTTGTTTAAAATTTCTTATTCCGGTGACACCGAAATTAACTGGATCTATATTTTGTTTTATTTCATCCTTTGTAACTGTATTTTTTTGTTGTTTATCTTTCGGCTTAACAATGACTATTGGTTCATGTTTTTTGCAGTTTGGTGGTTCCACATTATTTTTGTCATTTCTTGTTATTTCCGCATACGATTTTATTTCCGCATTTATTTTAATATCTTCAATGTTTTTGTCAATTTTAGTTGTGACAGCTTTATTTTCTTTAATAATTAATTCTTTGATCTCACAAATATGCTTGGCCAGTGGTCGTAAATTTTTTAACTCTCCCCTCATTTCAGACATTTCCGTGTTCATATGGCCGACCAAATCAAATAAGTTTTCCATAACAACATAAATAGTTTCTTTTTGTATTACAGATTAGATCAAGGAATGTGAAATATGTTGACATTTTAGAATGTGAATGAATATGTGAGAAACATGGTATTGGTTTAAAGTTATAGGGATTTTGCGCGGTAAACAAAAATATAAAGTAGCTTTGAAAGAAACAAATTACAGGATACAGAATACTGTGAGAAAGCGGATACCGAAGACAGCAGTAACATGTTTGTAGTCACATGTTTTAATTTGGGCAGGATTCGTTGGTGTGGTTCTCTTCAGCACAGTGTCCACATCTAAGAGTGTCTCTGCAGTACTTATACGAGTGTCCTATCATTTGGCACTTAGTACATGCGGTTAGTCTAATAAAGTCTCTGACGCGGCACACAGTCCAGTTGACGAACACCTTCTCCTGTTCCACCAGCAGTTTTCGAATTGTAGCGGGCATCTTATAAACCCGATGACAAGTGGTTCCAGAGCGAGCGCCGCACAGTGGGCTGAAAATCGCCTTTCATAGACATAGAGACTTGAATTTTCAAGGGTATTTTTTTTTGCTAGAAATGGATTCTGCTGATCATTACTATGCTATAAAATGTCGTACGAAGCAATTGCGTGTACAAATGAAGGAGTTATAATTTTTTTAAGAAAAATTTGTATGGCGCCGACATTAAAAATGAGGCTATCTCTGGAATCGTAAGGTTGGCCGTTCTATCCTTACACACAGATAATACTACTATTTATTCGTATTTTTTTGACATACTTCATATTGTGGCGCAAGGTGCGATTTTTTTTTTAAAAATCCTCAAAGTTGAAAAAAACCCTTTTTAATGTTGATGATTCATTTGAATGCTTAAATGCTTTTAGGCTTACAGTGTAAATAAAATATTGTAAACTAGACAAAGCATACTCATATGTAAAGCATTTAAGCATTAAAATGAATCTTCAACATAAAAAAGCTTTTTTTTTAACTTTGAGGATTTTTAAAAAAAAAATCGCACCTTGCGCCACAATATGAAGTATGTCAAAAAAATACGAATAAATAGTAGTATTATCTGTGTGTAAGGATAGAACAGCCAACCTTACGATTCCAGAGATAGCCTCATTTTTAATGTCGGCGCCATACAAATTTTTCTTAAAAAAATTATAACTCCTTCATTTGTACACGCAATTGCTTCGTACGACATTTTATAGCATAGTAATGATCAGCAGAATCCATTTCTAGCCAAAAAAAATACCCTTGAAAATTCAAGTCTCTATGTCTATGAAAGGCGATTTTCAGCCCACTGTGCGCCGGCCAGGTGACTCAGCTTGCAGGTTGATATTATTCCCTCGATGTCTTGTACATTGGGAATACCGGTGAAGGCGATCCTTAAGAATTCAACGTCCGTTAGGTCCCTCGTTACATTAAAAAATATTAGCCTTGGGAGTCGCTTGGTGGGAAGTCGAGCCATAAATGTGCCTGAGTTTTCAAAACACGGTGCGCTTAACAACTTTTCTTGCTCACTTCTGGTAGCCGTGTTAAGAAGGACACCTTTATTTCTGATCTTACGAACTCCGGCAATGCAAATGCCCAACATAGATGGCCGAATAATGTTAATGTTCATCACGGGTCCGAAGTCAGATTCCAGCTGAATTATTTTCTGTTCCAGGTACTTTTTTCGTCATTTTCATGACGAATTTTAATTTCCGCCATTTTAAGTTGGGCGGTCACTGTCTCACACTCCAACAGCAGCTGAGAAACGGCTCTGAAAACTTCAGAGACATTTCTAGAGATCTTCAGTTGCTGGTCCTTCGAGACCTTTGATTGTTTCTCGGTCAAGACTTCTTAAAGGGCCGTCAGATGAGCGTGGGCTTCGTTTAGTACGTCCACTCCAGAGCGCTCGGAAACAATGGGATGACGTTTCAGAACCCTCTTCTAGGTCCTTACTATAAGCGCACTTTCCTCCATGTTGTTCGGTATTTGGAGACAACCTTATGTCCAGCAGACGTTTTTTTGGGCCTTGCATTGTTAAGGAATTTTTATTTTTTTAAAGACATTAAAGTTACTAATTGTTATTTAACATCGGCTAGTTTTAAAAAGGTTATTACCACTAACATATGTAAATAAAAAAAACCCACACCACAGAAACTGACTCAACTTGGATAGCAAACGACTCTATCATCTACACCATCGCACAAATAGGAGCAGTTGAGATTTATGTCATATGTTAAGATGTCAATAAAACTGTCAATTAAATGTACATGTGTGTAGATCATCAGTTTTAAATTAACTCAAAACACTGTTTTTATTGTTAAATTCACATTAAAATTCGTTTAGATTTCACTTAAAGCTATTTATTTCACTGTTTATTATTATTGTTGTTGTTTTTTTAGTTCACTTTAATTGATTTTCAATTTTATAATTCATTTTTGAAATCACTTTTGAAACACTTTCCTTCAAGTATCGGTTGAATAGAAACACAAGGAAAAATCCTACGCCGAGTTTTATAGATATTTGCAGAAATTTCTCTTGGTTAGACACTTTTATTACGAATTTTCAATACTAGGGAAAGATATCCTAGCTTAGATATGTGTAAATTTTTTTGGTAAATACACTTTTTGAGAATTTTTCGGTAGAATACCGGGAAGACAAACACTTTTCACTGTTATTATTTTTAACAAAAGGGAGCTAAAGAAATAAGCGACAAATCATGTAACTTATTGAATTGTATTTCAGTCAAGTAATTTATGTAAAGCTTATAAACAAACTACGTTTCGGATGTCGCTATCTTATTATAACGAGAACAGAGCTCTGATAAATATACATTAGAAGTCTGTGCGAGATTTGGGAAGAGATTTAGTTTTTGCATTCATACACTTTACAATTCTGTTTGAGGTCGGTCGTAAATAATGAACATGGCCGTTTCTTACCTTGTATAAAGAGACCTAACCTAACTCACCGTCATGCCAGTTTTTATTATTCAAATGTAGCCTACCCACATCTGCTAGAACTTGTAAATTTGATTTTTTATGCAATGTGAATCTGTGCGAATTCATGAATAACTTGACTGTTTGGTGATATTCAACAGATCAAATAAACATGATGATAAATTAAGAGGCGACAAGCTAAGAGCGTTTCAGATAGGGTTCAGTATTATTGGGGCGCGTTCCTTACCCATGTTCAATATGTTATTTATCAGTGGCGGGTGGTAGAATCAATTCGGTGTAATGCGATACGTTTTAACATGGTTCTAAGATATCTTTTCAATCATGAAAGACCATCAAGTAATATATACTCACTGTAATAATTTTATGGTAAATTTTAACATTTTGCAAAACAACAATTTTACCATTTTTGAGAGATCGCTTGTCATAATTGTTTGTTTATAGAACTTAATTTTTTTTGGATAAATGGTGAAATCTATGTGGATTCATTAGCTTTAAACGGCAGTCAGCAAGTTCAAATGTTTTCATATATTATTATATTTGAGGAAGAGTATTAATTAAATAAAATGGTAAATAAAATGATACGTTACCGGAACCATAATTTAAAGGTTTTTGACACTAAATAGATTCACTGATGAATTGTGTTGTGGGCGTATCTGTGTGACCCGTTGGACGATACGCGTGAATCTATAAGAGTCATCTTATAAGAGTCGGAACAGAAGGGCATGGTATGGGACGATGTATGAATGGGACTAAAGTACGGAGCGTGTGCCAAGACCGAATTGTTTGGCGGTCCGTCTTTTCTGCTTTCCCCTATCGAGAATCGGCATGATGGTTATAGTTAGTTAGTGAATTTCACTAAAAGTTTGAAAAGATTACCTTATTTCGGTCACAAAGATACGCCAACAACACCCTGTCACAATATTAGTAATACAAGCATAGTATGTGTATAAAACTAAAATAACATGACAAATCCGTACCATTATAATTGGCAGTACACTGGACTTTATAGAGGTACATATTAAAACATATTTTGGTCAAATAAACTATTTATATAAGGATCTTTCATTCTTCCATATTATATTTAGGAGGGGTTGTTTCCCAGAATTTGAACAATTCATAAAATTTCGAAGCTGAATTTCAAATTCTGAGAAGGTTTTATTCAAGTTCTGTTATTATATCATAATTATTGGTCAGTTATTTAAAATAAACTCAAATAATAACAGAACTTGAACAAAATTCTGTGAAACAACGTCCTTAATGTTCTTTTTTTATATTAACTCCACACAGGAGGCCCTGAAGAAAATAATTTCCCTCAGGGCCTTTGTCATCTTTGGGGTTGCGGTGTGGAGGGTCTTTTTGTGGAGAGGAAGGAGTGAACATGGGTCTTGAAGAGTCCCATGTTGTAGGAGGGAGGAAACACAGAGGCCGGTAGTTCGTTCCACAGCCGAGCTGTTGAACTTAAGAACGAATCGTAGAAGCGACCCGTTCTCATGTGACAAATGTCAACCGTGTACAAATGTTGGGCGCGCGTTTGGCGTGTATCCCGACTACGCACCGGTGCCGAAGGGATCAATGACGCTAGTTCCTCAGAGCATCTTCCATTGTAATACCGATAGAACAAAGACAGCATACCTACTTGACGCCTGTGCTCTAAAGATTGCAGTCCGTCTGTTAAGATTGGGGAATCTATCAAACGGACCGCCCGTTTTTGCACAGAGTCAAGGGTTTTTTCAGGTATTTAGGGGCTCTGGACCAGAGATGGCTGCCAAATTCGACAGTAGGGCGCACTTGCGATTTGTACAGGGTCAGCAGTTGTGTATTATTAAAGTATCTGCGGGCCCTGTACAGTACGCCCAGCTTCTGAGAGGTCAACTTTACTCTGGCTTCGATGGAGCCCCCGTACCTGAGCTGGTCACTTATAGTTACACCAAGCATATCAATGGAAGGAGACTAGATTATCATTTGGATCCCTTTTAGACGTAATCAGACAGGATTGGGTCATTGAAACTTTGTTCTGCCCTTTTGATTAAATTTAAACTTAAAATATCGTTGGGATGTTCGAGTAGCCAAAGGATTGCAGTACTATTTTTTCATCCTTGTCCTTCCTTAAATAATAAAAAAATCCATTTGCTGAAAACAGGGCGTTATTCTAGTTGTTTTTATGTTTCTTCTTAGTCCGGTCTGTGGGTGAGTTGACATCGCGTTTGGGTCCCACCCAGGCGTAGTGTGTTCAATTCCTCGCCTGGCTAAGTCGTCCATCACAACACAAGCAACATTCTCCGCTTAGTGTGGTGGTAGTAGGAGATTTTCAAATATTGTCAGGTTATTCGTAACCCGGGAATGTTTGCCTTTCTTTTTTTTAATAAACATTTTAATTATTCCCAAAAATTATTATTATTAATAATTAATAATTTATTTATGCTTCAAATATTATTACAATGCATTATCAAAATACCCAACTAAAACTCGACAAATTTACTCGTTGTCGATGACAATGCATTACTTACATAAACTTTTAGTGGCAATCAAGTACACACACGCGAACATTTATGAATTTTTTTGAAATCGGATGACCTTAATATACGAAACAAATTTTGGTCGTACCCGATCGGTATTTGGCTAGGTCGGTAGAATTTTTCCTGTGTAGGGAGGTTCAATACACAAAAAAACGAAAAAAATGTTTTAGAAGACATTTATTTTGATACATTAGTAAAAAAAACTTCCCCTTGTAATATTTTGTGATCACGTGTGTTGATTACTTTAAATTGTTTCACACAAATGTGTAAATTGTTAAATATGACTCGTGATCTTTCTCACTGTGTAACATAATAATATTGCATCAGCTAAATTATCATGTTGAACATCATTGTGACGTAATAAAATGATCATTTATGTTAATTATGTCAATTATGCCATTGTAACAGTTCATATAAGTTAAGAACAACAAATACCATAGTGTGAGGTAGGTATGAGATAGATAGTATTGAAACAATATAGGAATGTCACAAGAAATCATTTATTGGCAAAGAACGAAACATCGATTATTTTAGTTATTATTTACGATTAGATTTAACCAGAGCATGAGACTCATAATTTAGAGTTGATAACAAAATCTCAAGGTGTGTGCTGTGAACGAAGATCACTAGCACATTGATTTGATACATTAGTAAAAAAACTACCCTTGTAATATTTTGTGATCACGTATGTACATTACTTTATAATTAAATGGTTTCAATTTTGTAGGTTAATTAGTGACAAAGGAAAACAACGATTTTACCTGTTTCATAAAAGGGCGCCATGCAACTCTAAGATTGGAAATGCAAAATTTATAAAGGATAACTTGATGACCAGCGATTACAACAGCTAGCTAACCAGGAACAAAATGTCCGCAAGAATCCTCCCATAATGTCGCCTGGAGCAATAACTCCAATTCTTCCAGTTGTAAAGTGTCTCCTTGACTCCCGTTTGGTACTGGCTTCTCTGGTGATCGTCAGTGGGGCTGCTGCTCCGATCAACCATAGACCGAGAATCCTATAGACTATAGAGTTATGGATAAATTAACCATAAATGTTGCGGGGCGAAAGTTAACTGCTACAACTGGGGGTTCTATTATATTTATACATCTATTTCATCAAATTTTACGGAGTTCCCATAAAATTTTATTTCCAGCCCCTTTTCATACGAACTCGCATTATTTTTTTGTAATGCAAATAACACTATTTGTCGTCTTTGTAAAATATAAGTTATACCTAACAAGAATATCTGCGATAAATCAATAAATGCAATTGCTTTCTGACTGAAAGCCGACAACAAACTCGAGCAAGACAAAAAAACAATCCCCCGACGGTAAATCAAATAACTTACGCCAAAACAAGAAGATCTTTGTACGCCACGTTTGTAAATGTCTTGAGCTCTAGGCCGATAGGGCTCGGCCAATCTCATCAAACTTCTGAGGTCGTGTGTCATCAGACATTCCTAAACGCGGCGCACAAAGATCGTCTTGTTTTGGCCTAAGTTATTGGATTTACCGTCAGGGGGATTGTTTCGTTTTTTTTTCGTATAAAGTATTTTGTGCCGATTCTGAAATGCACAACATGGGAATATCGGGTCACGTGGTTTTAAGAGGTGGAATTTTAAGGGCGCCTTTTTATAATGTGCTAATATTTTCGTAATGCAAGTTTGTCTTATTTTCTCATATTTTTAATAAGGCTTCACTGCATAAAGGCTCTTTAGAAAAAAAAACGCTACTGACTTCGGTAGTACTTAGTCCTAGTGAGGTAGATTATTATTAGAAAAATTAGGTTTTATGCTGTGTGATGATAAATAAATAAATATCGATTATCTCAAAGCAATGATTCTAACACTTGTTTCTTTTTGCACGTTTCATGAACCATGGCGTTGCCTCGTGTTGTAGTAGAGATCCAATATGGGCGGAGCACCAATAGGAGAGATTGATGGTAATTCCACGTGATACTGTCAAAGGCCAGCGGCAAGTATAAACTCGCTACATATCGAGGGAAACAAGCGACGGAATGTAGCATGGAGAAATTTATTGTAGAAGCAGAGTGTAACCTCTTTACCCCTTGTTGCAGGTTACAAATTGCCCTTGTCGGGATCAAATTTTATTGGCGCTCCGGAGACAAAGGCAAATAGTACATTGAACGTGTGATGTACGGCGCAAACGGGACATGTTTACTATGTGGGGGTATTTTGATATTCAAACAAATGTCTCGGTGCATTTTAAAGTTAGACTCCCACGGGGTGGTGTCCTTCGTTTTTATCGAATCTGCTTGTCAACCGAACTACTGAACGTTTTTATTTCAAAAATGATCTTGAAATAATAATCACGAACTGTCTTGTTGAACCTTCTTTTTTTTACATTTACCTCACACAGGAGGCCCTGAGCAAAATAATTCCCGTCAGGGACTATGTGATCTTTAGGGATGCTATATAGAGAATATTTTTTAAAATAAAGAAAGGAGAGCAAGTTCTGGAAAGGTAAAAAGTATGAAGGTTGGGTAGGAATCTAGGGATCAGTGTGTGCAGGAGTGTTGGATATATGTATATATCCCTCCCACTGCAGGGCAAGGCGATGGGTCGAGAGACCAGTTGGAGAGGTCAAAGAGTCTGTCCCCATTGATGTATTCGATGGTCTCCACGCTTGGGGCGACCCATGGCAGAGGTGTTGGTTATGCAATAAATTGTTTCCTGGGAGGCGGTACCCACACGCACCTCCCTAATATAAAAAAAAATACTGCGCTCTGGCAGTAGAGTGGCGAAACCGGGATAAATGTATTTCTCCCTTTTTACGATATTTTAAATGTTTGGTTATTGATAACAAGTATCCCTAATATTGAATGATATTATGAAACTATTTTCGTATTTAAATTCATACATTATATAAAACCACATAATTCTACGAATCTTGGAAGGGATTCTTAGAACATGCCAGATGGGATAGAACGTCTAGACGTTAGGAGAAATATTGCAATGGTGTTAGTGGCGCACAAGCTGCTAAATGGGCACATTTGCAATCCAGATATTCTGGACCGAATTTCTTTTTATGTCCCTGATAATTTCATCAGAGCTAGATAGCACAGATTATTTATTTTTCCAAGGGGCAGGACCAACCTACCAATGATCATACCTTTGGGGAGAATAACTACTTTGTTAAATCACATTTCTTCTGTGATTGACATTTTCAATTTGAACCAAAGAGAATTTAAGACGGCAATAAGCATACTATTTAACAAATCTGGTTAATCAGATAGTATTGATGTACTAACCCATGCAAATAAATGTATGTACTTACTTATTATAAACTATAATTTATAAACTGTTATGTGTGAAATGTAAATGGATTATACTGTTTTTCACAATAAATCAATAAAATAAAAAAATAAAAAAAATAATATCACACACAAAACAGTACACCCCAACAAAAGTACCTACGATTTTTTGTAGAATGCTTTGCCAGCTATTTTTAGGTATATGCAGTAGGTATACTCAGTTTAATTTATTTCGTAACGATCCGGAGCTATGATAATTTAATGTATTCGTTGATAACAGCAGTTGATAAAACTTTTATGTTTTTTTGCTGACAAATATTAACTTGATATGTATTAGAACAATCTTGCGCAAAAATATCTAATAATAAATTATAAAACATTTGTAAATGGTGTAACAAAATATTATATTTTGGAAACAAGCTTGAAATGTCGTTTACCGGATATGTAGATTAGTTTTTTACGTAGCCAGCAATTTTCGCGCTGTTGTAAAATGGACTAGTGATTCTTAAGCAGATGTCATGTTTCGAAGATAGTGGTTTACAATGCGAATTGCCTGTAAACTGTCAGATTCATTTATCGACAAATCACCGCGTGGGTTTGTTCCCTTTTCCTTGACTGGCTCGTCTATTAATTTGAATGTCAATCCAAAATACCTCTATTTTCTGTTGACGAAAAAAATAACAATACAAAAACACCGTTTTTTTATTATTTACAAATTGTTTTTTTTTGTTATTTTTATTTCTTGCTAGAGCAATACCGATGCGTTACAAAAATAATTGTAGTGCGGGAGGAACTACCAATACATGGGCGGGAGTAAAACGGTACAATTTCACATTGGTATTTTGACATCAAAATTAAAAGTTTCACATACGAAACAGTACAAAAATAGTCAAAATTATCAGTTTCACATACGAAACAGTACAAAAATAATCAAAATTATCAGTTTCACATACGAAACAGTACAAAAATTATCAAAATTATCAGTTTCACATACAAAACATTACAAAAACAGACAAAAGTGAGGAAAAGTTGAACAAACAAGAGAAAACAAAAAAGGAAACAGACATGGATGTACACATAAGTACAAACCCAAGGTAGGAATTTACAAAAAGGTTATTACCCCTTAATACTTAGAATACATAGGTGGAGGAACTTACATACAATACATAGATGGTAGTTAATAGGTACAATTTCACATTGGTATTTTGATATCATATTATAAGTTTCACGTACGAAATCGTGCAAAAATAGAAAAATAATCATAATTTCACATACAAAACAGTTCAAAAAAGAAAAAGTGAGGTTTAGGAGAGCAAACAAGAAAAAACAAAAGAGGAAAGAGACAGGGATTTACACATAAACACAAACCCAAGGTAGGATTTTACAAAAAGGTTCTTACATTGGTAAAAATAGATTACGCTCGATTACAATTACAAAAGATAGAAAAATAGAGAGAAAGAAACAAGACAAAATACAACACGACACGAATTACCTTTTTTTTTGTTTTTATATATTTTTAAAACATAGTTCATTTTACATAACTGAATAAATCTAATGAGTAGGTACATAATGATTAATCAACTTCAAAAAGATCGATCATTCGAGTTTTGACAGACTTGATATTTGAACCATTTGATTTTTGAACGACTAGTACTTTGAATCACTCGATCATTGAATAACTCGATCTTTGAACAACGCGATATTTAAATCACTCGGTCTTCGAACCACTCGATCTTTGAACCACCGATACTTGAACTACCGATACTTGAACCACTCGATCGTTTAACCACTCGACCTGTGAACCATTTGTGCAATAAACAAATTGATCTTAGAACCACCGATATTTATGCCACTAGATCTTTGAACCACTCGATATTTAAACCACTCGATCATTAAACCACTTGATATTTGAAACACTCGATCTTTGAACCACTGATCCTTCAACCACCGATATTTGAACCACTCCAAATTAAAGACACTTAATTTTTAAACAACTTTATCTTTGAATCTATATATTTGAACTACTCGATCTTTGAATTATTCTATTCGATCTTTGTACCACATGATCTTTGAACCACCGATATTTGAACCACTTGATCCTTGAACTACTAGATCTTTGAACGTTTTCTTCCTTAGAAAGCTTTCTTGGAAAGCTTTGAAATCATGCTTTAACATAAATTTTTTCACACCTATTCTCTCTCAATTTTTAACAAATTCAATTAATTTATTAGTTCTCTTTACTTAGAAATATATACATTACGGTCCTGTGTTAAATTTTAAGGTTAAAAAAAAATGTATTTATAAAAAAACACAAATTTTCTTAAAAAACATTATGAAAAAGATATCGTCTATTCAAATAAAGTATAAATAATAATATGTCTATTCTTATATGAATCAATCAAGCATAAAAATCTACCTTTCAAAGTTGATCGCATTGCTTGATTTTTTATAACATGAAAGCTTTGTTAGGGAAACATAATATAAAATGCGAAGTAAGACAAAAGGTCAATTAAAAAAAAGATCACGAAGTGTGAAACTAATATGGCGTAAAGGTGTTTTCTTTATGGCCTTATTTTAGTTCAGTTTACCGTCCGGCGTGTTATGGCTTTCGTTTATACCAGAGTTTCCCAAATAACATAATAATATTAATAAAAACTTATTTTTCTTTAAAAAAATCACACATACTTAGAATCTATCTCAATTTTTAATTCAACATAACTAATAAATTATATTTGAAATATTTGGGAATGTTTTGAGTTTTTAGATCATCTATTTGAATTTCGATTTTATTTTATTTATTAAATGAATAAATTGGAATCTTGGAAATTAAAATTAACCCCTTTTCTGACATACGACCGAGCTGAAACTCAACAGATAAACTCGTTGTCGATGTCGGTGACCGGATAAATCATCAAAATCATAATTCATCACATCTATAAAAAGTTATATAAAGTCATGGAAAGTGATGAAACAAAAACTTTATTTACTGGGTTAAGTAGGTTAGGTTAGGTTAGGTTAGGTTTAAATTTTTAAAAAATTCATCGTTTCTAATGACTTTATATCACTTTTTAAAGGTGTGTTGAATTTTCGATGTGTCGATTTATCATGGAACCGTCGATGACAATGTATTTTATCAACTTGTTCCGGCAATCACGCATACGAGTTTCTCTGAAATTATATGACTTCACAGCAGTTAATATACTAAATAAATGTCGGTCCTAAGCAATCTAGATTTGGTGTAGTTGTCAGCGCGGTTTTCTTCAGTCCCTGGGTAGGATAGTTCAATCCTCAGTCAAACCGATTTTTGATTTTTATTTTTATTATTTACGTTTCAAAAGACACCCTTAGGTTCACAGCATTTAAAAGCCAGTCCCAAGGGAGGAAGGTTTAATCCTCAGTCGAACCAAAAAAAATATATTTGAAATTGGCTACTAGCCGGAACAAGAAATGGCGCAACTAGGTCGAAAATTGAAAATCAATGAATTTCAATAAAAAAAAATCAAATTTAAATTCACTGATGTTTGTGAAGCTACAAATACAAGATTACTAATGATAATTTAGCGGCGATGATAGTGAACCTCCGATAGTAGATGGATATCGGAAATAAAGAGAGTCAGTTACATATTTTCTTAGGTTTTATTTATGCACGCAGTTTTATTAGGGATGTAACACATAAAAACAGTGTTAGGTACTCTCAGTATCGCCCCGGAGAAAGACCACCCTTCAGAATAGCATCGTTGCTTGAAATGGTAATAATCGTATTTGGTGATCATGTCTGAATACCAGTTACTTTCCAACCTCCCTCTCCCTCGCCTTTTTTTCCTTCTCCATTCTCTTCAGCCTTACAACAACAATTTATTAGGGTTATAGTCTCACTGGCTGCGGACAGTTGAGAGCATTGCGGAAATCAAATAAAAAAAATTATGGCAAAAAAATTGCCTGGATCTTAAACTATTTCTCACAGAGTAATTCGGTTTAATGTTCATCATTGGAGATGTTGAGTGGATGTTGTTTTTAGAGTAAAGAAAGAAAGGAAATTATGGGAAGGAAAAAGATACGAGAAGTGGGTAAAAAATTTGGGGGTCAATGTGTTCAGAAGTGACGTACAAATCCATCCCTCCCACTGCAGTTCATGGCGATTGGTCGAGAGTCCGGTTGAAGAGTTCAAAAGGTCTCGATCACCAGTCTCTCCCGATCCGGATCTCCACGCAAGTCCTAGACAAACCTCACCCCGTGAAACCGAGCACCCCTGCTAAGTCACCAAACGTAGCAAACTACTCATACCCGTCTCCCAAATTGTAAATATGAATATTTGTTTCTAAATTCAATGATAATAATTATAAGGATTTTATTAAATTCTTTGTTTTGTTGACACCCTTATTTTTACGTTTGGGTTTCCCTTGGGGGAAACGCTGGTAAAATATTCTATACAAGACGACGTGTATATTGTACATTGCCTTTTTCATAATACAACCCAACGTGTGTGAATCACATCGTCCTGGCTCCATGCGCCATGCCACATCGTCTTATATTGGCAATATAAACCCAAAGGAGAAGGTTTGCAAATATGCCATGTCCTGACTCCTGTCACTGAGATATTGGTTTAATAAAGCACGACGATAAAGGCCCGCGCCGGCAGTATAAACAATAAGGAGTCGAACCTGCATTGGTGTACTATATTTTTTGGTCCTTACTCCCGACGAGAAGTTATGTACAAAACTTACACATTTATGTTGGTATAAAACGTGCTAGGGAGGTTATAGATTGAGAAATATCGAAGTTGCAACCCGTTTACCTGTGGAAACATTATTTTTCTTGGACACGTTTCTTTGAAAATGGAGTCAAAGCAACACATTATGCTTTAGGTGGGTGCATTTTGATTATGAATAACGATTTATAACAAAATAAACTTGAAAATTTTGAGTGCAAAAAAGCTAATGGTTCATAACACGTATTAAAATCTACAATTATACTTACTGAATATCTTAATTTTCTTCACATATTTAATTTATATTTATCGATGGGTAGGGCTCTTGACTAGCAAGAGAGAGGTCGCAAGTTCAAATCCCGACGAGCGCAAATAAATTTTATTTGATTAATTACTATAATAAATAACATACAGTATATTTGCGTCACATTCCAGAGTGCATATATTATCAATATTGCCCTGGTGTAAGGCCACTATTCAGAATTGAAATGTTGCTTGAAATGGCTTTCGCCCTGTTTGGTGACCAGATCTTAATAGCAAGGCATTTTTTCACTTTCCTATTCCCCATCTACTTCCCCTCCCCGCTGCATTCAGCCACACAACTCCCGATTCACGATGCCATCATATCACTGGCTCCAGACGGTTAGGAGCAATTGAGAACGGGAGCAGTTGTGCGGTTTTGCATTAAAAAAACATCACATATATCACATTCATCACACATACTAACAATCATCTATCTAGCTACAATCTAAATAATCTCTGTAAGTATTAATTATCTACCTGTCTTACTGGTGTGACACTAAATAATCTCTGTAAGTATTAATTATCTACCTGTCTTACTGGTGTGACACTAAATAATCTCTGTAAGTATTAATTATCTACCTGTCTTACTGGTGTGACACTAAATAATCTCTGTAAGTATTAATTATCTACCTGTCTTACTGGTGTGACACTAAATAATCTCTGTAAGTATTAATTATCTACCTGTCTTACTGGTGTGACACTAAATAATCTCTGTAAGTATTAATTATCTACCTGTCTTACTGGTGTGACACTAAATAAAGTATTTAATTTTATTTCAAGCTTGCACCGTACAACGAAAACTACAAGTATCACCTATCCATTGATACGAATATAGGAAAAGATTACAATTGTTTTCGGTGCACGGAGAAATATGAGTATTGCTAATTTATTAAGAGTCAACTCTTAAAATTTTTGGTAATCTTGTTAGAAACGGGATTGCAGGCCGTAAAAAGTATTTTTCTACATTTGGTTTGTGGGTATCGCACTAAAGTTGCATACCTAAAAAAATATAAAAGATTTTTATTATTTTGCACATCGAAAAGTTCATATAAAGCAAAAATATGTAAACATTGTAAAAATAATGAAACAGCAGTCTAAATATTATAACGTACGTATGTTATGTGTATTTGCAAATATACTTGTATGTTACGTAAAGTTATTCATATATACACAAGTTCAAAGATAAAGGGATTACCTTTAACCTCACATTGTTTAATGTGATCAAAGATATCATAAAACAACACACATAAAAACCGGTGAAAATGTATCCCAATTGAGGTACTAAGGTATTTAATTTTCATGAGGCTCGCTTGGTGTTAAAAAATTATAATCCGAAACATTTCAATGATTTTTGAAAACAAAAAAACCCTGAACTAGATTTTTTTCTTATAAGTTTTAGCAAAGCTATCTGTATTATTTATATCCATAGAGAGATTATTTTATATTATTTCACATACATACAAAACAGCGGATATATTTTATTGTTTGTAATGCTTTGTCTGCTAACTCACTTTTTAAGATTACTTCTTTAAAAACTAGTATTTACAATATTTTTATGTTATTTTAAAACTCTTACATATTTCATGCTTTAGTTTCTTGTATTGCATCTGTAGAGTAATTTTTTAAAAATAACTTAAATTTATATTTGATATTGTATCTCCAATTAAACCATTGAAATAAAATAAAAATAGTCTCTATTATAGTACCCACACTCAGGCTTCGCCTTCGTGGGATTTTTTTTTTTAATTACGTACATTTATTAAAATATTTTTATATAGTTTTCAATATTTTATGTAACTATCCACGTACGTATAAAAATTAAATTCAATAATAAATAAAATAAATGTGTGAGTACATGGTTATGGGATTCCCGCATGTTTCAGCACAGTGAGCGATTGAATTGAAAAATGCATTTTTATCTCCGCGGAAAACGGCCATGTGAATATGAAAATTCAAATTTCCGTGATTTATTTTCAGCTTCCAAGTTTTAACGGATGTTCCAACTTTCCTGCGTCAATCCATCTTATATTTTTAAAATTTTACGGCGGTTTTAGCTACATCGCTCAGCCTAAGACCAGGGATGATGAATGGATGAATAATGATGTTGGTCGTTCTTCATATTCATGGCATGTGGTTTAAAATAATTTTGTATTACTAAAAACGATCTCCTTTATTATTTACAAATGTTAAATACCTATTATCACTAAAAATGCTTTTTATTAGAGATTAACGTGTAGTTTGCTAGTTACGTGAGTTCTGATGGTTCTCTTGACAAACTCTACAAATTAACGAGGCGTTTAAATTTGAGGTATCTACAAAATTTACCAGGGGAGAAATATTGGAAACATGATAAAGAAAGTAGCGCATCGTAATGGCTTCTACATTTGTGCAGTTCAAACTAGTTATTTCGATGGAAGACAAATTCTGATTGATTAGTGCATTACATGTAGACGTTATTGTCAAATTAAATCTAACCAAATTTACCAACAAAATGGTTAACTTGTGTTAAAAAATAATGTTGTTGTGTAAAAAAATGGTAGAACCTGCAAACAAGCGGCCTCGCGACTGTTTTGCGTGACTACTTTGTTGTCATTATTTAAATTCTTGAAATATGGATCTTATATAATTAAAATAATAAATTAACTGCTTATTTGTTATAGGTTTTTGTAAGAATATGTTTTTTCTATGAAAGACACAAACAAAGGAAGTCCGTAGAAAATAAACATTGCTATTCAATTATTTGTAAGATCACGCATAGCAAGTACAAAATCCGTAGAGATTTATAAAGATTCAAGATTCTCTTTTCATGGAAATAGACTTCTAGCAATTTTCCACGGATTTTCAGAGGTAACAGTTATATTTAAGTCCGCCACACATGTGGGTGACTTCTGAATCTGTTTCTCAAAAATATTAAAATAATAAGATTTTTAGTGTAAGAAAATCAAGGACATCATCTCGTGACGTTCCATACAAAGCTTGGGTGTAAAAATAATTTCCGAAGATCAAGTACGCATCTTTTTTAAGATCATCTGTATATTTGCACTTTCTTCTGTCCACATCCAGTCTAAACTCAAAACGTCCGTAATTATAAGTACAAAAAATTCCATAGAATAAAGAAAAACAGAAGAAATGCAACAACGGGATCCAAACGTCAATTAAATCAGAAAAACAGAGCACAGATTTTTGGAAACCAATTTGCAAAGAAAAGTTTCCATGCCTAAGAAAGGCAGCTTTATATTTGACGTCGTTTTTCGGTTCTACCTATCTTTGTGAATCAACATTTTCATCGATGAATGCAATAAAAACCAAAGTCGTTCCAGCATGACTTCCATTCCATCCATTCTATTAGAAACGGTTCTATTATTGTAACATTAGTTTTTCAAAAATGTCATTTTTACTAACTTACATATAGGTATTTTACTTACTAATGATATATTATATATTCTGTAATTTTTAATGAAATAAATAAATTCTAATTTATTAAGGTTTAGTTTGGAATTAACAGGTATATCATTTAAAGAAACTCATAGCTAGTACACTTATAGTGGTGCACTTGTTGGATCAAAAACATAATTTTATTTTTGTAAAGACGCTGAAGAATGAAAAAAAAAACATTAAAAGAACAATTTCGAATTCAATCACGAATCGAATTTAAACGCAATTGATGAACGTCGCAACGCACTCAGTATAGGTATCTATCGATGGGGAGAAGGGACTGCGGACAGATATCCGAAACTAGTTGAATTTTTTTAAACTTCCGATATTATCCGTGTATTCAAATAGATTCAAATGTTTCCTTTTTAAAATGATTTGCCTGTACCACAATATTGTGCTATGATACACACACACACACAGTGGCTGTCATTTATTAATACAATGAGACTATTCCTTATTGCAAAAATCTTTTCAGTAATCCGATACCTCTTGTTAAAAATATTTCTACAGGTTACTCAGAACCTTCTTCAATTTTAATTAATATTTTTTATACCTGGAATAATAAACTAAATTTTCGGTTCTACGAACGAAATAAATATTCAAAGCAGATCTCAGAGCAAATATTTGCAAAGAATCTTATTGAATTTCAGGGAAAGTAAATATCTGAGTAAAAATTTATTTTGTTTTAATATTTTTCACTGGCTTAGGGCCGGTTCCCACGGAGCGGTTTTTATTCGCTGTGGTTGGTGGGATATTTTTAAAGTTTTTTTTCCCTCGCACCGGGAATTACGATACGAAAAAATTTCCCTGAATAACTAATTACATCGAGAATTTTGTTTCATCATGCTCATCGGCTACTGGTTAATTCGTTTAAGCATCTGTCAATCATAAGAAATAAATACATATTTAAAATAAAAAATATTTATTAAAATAATTACTTTGATATCTTCTATTGCTTTTCTGATATAATGTTGATGATTATTTCATATAACTAACCAACTTACGCATGTCGCCCAAAGCCAAAATTAGTATGTTTAATTGTATACAAAATCATAAAATTGGTGAGATTTCTTTTTTACAAATCATAAATGAAACAGTAATATTGACGTAATAAGTACGATTTTCAAAAGAAATGAAAATATTGGAAACATTTCAAAAGTCAGTAAATACAAATAAGTTTTACGTAAACTTATCGAATATTTTCATTATCGGTTGACAAGCCTCTCGCCATTTCGTTCCAAACGCGACAATCAGGACGCTTATTAGATAACTTTGCAGACAATTGCTTCTGTTGCGAAAAAACTCATAAAAACCAAAAGCTTGACAACAAACTTAAACTTTGAAACAAAAGTGATTGAAATAATCAGTAAACACTTAAACGTCAATTGTTTTTGCGTACGAAAAGTGAAGAGGATATTGTTATTTTAGTGAAATAACAGATTTCCCCTTTTTGAATTTCTTGGGCATTTACAAGTTCTAGACATGCAGATGCAGAATGATCCAATTTTATTAGGTGAGGATTGTACGAGGGGTGATTTTGGGGTGGAGGGAGGAGATAAAAAGGTGGGAGAAGTCAACATAAAAAGGGAATATTGTCAATAAAGAAGACTTACAGGGTGCTATTATTTTGATAACTAAATTCTAAAACTCTTAAAACAAAAAATCCTTTTATTAAGCATTTTAATTTTATCTTCCATGGTAATAATTATAGTCATTGATAGTTGAATTACTTAGTTATTATTATCGTTATTCGAAACAAAATCATGAATATATTGACGCGTAAAATAAAAAAAATAAATGGGTATCTACATTTAATTAAAGTGTCTATGTAATGTTTTTGTTAGGTATTATTATCAATATATATAAATATAAATATATTTTTTTTAAATCTAAAGGGACTTTAAATTTTTATCTTTAAATCCACATCGTAATAATTAGGACTCCCTGCATTCAATTATAGTTATGACTCAGTTCGTCAAAAACTACTATCATCATATTTCTGATATCTCGCTCAAGTATACGTACAGTCATCATTATTAATAATCAGAGCGCGGGAAAACTATTAGAAAAACAGGGAATAGAGAACGCCTTTTTCAAAACAATTTGCAAAAATGTTTTTTCAATATTTTTTGTGTAACGAGATATCGAGATATGAAAAGAAAATTAAATGAGAGATGCACAAAAAAATTTGAGAGATACCACGTATATGTAGTATGATTTGAGATTTTCAAGTCCAAAAGTATTAAAGTCATTAATTTTTGGGGTTTTATGCCGTGTTGAGGTAACTCCCTTTTTAGCCAACGTTTCGGACAGCATTACAGTGCCCATCATCAGGGCAGATGAGACACTTAGTGTATGTCTGTTTTTTTAGATATTGTTCAATTTAACTTTCTGTCGTTTCAACTACTGTGTGCTACCATTTACAAGTTCTCTCCAAGTAAATACTTTCAGTGTCTTCCTTCTTTGGACAAAACGATTAACTAGGAACAAACTGAATCCAAAAAAAACTTTAAAATATTTGTTTAAAATATATTTCGAGCCCTGGGCTCAAGGGAAGTAAACAACTATAGATAATTTTCATTCTCCGAGATGAGAAACAAATACCTACTTTCTTATTTCTGTGGGAATGGTGGAAATATGAAATTTTTCGTTGAACATAAATATTATCCTAGATGTTAACCTATATTATTACTTTTCGGCTGAATTAACATAATAAGTACAGGTAAATATACAATGGTAGGTACAGGTATATAGACAGGTACAGGAAAATCATTTTAAAGAGCGAATGTTTTGCATTTGGGCATATCGATCGCATGCTTGGCTTTAAATTTGTAGTTGTTATTATAACTAACTCCGTGGTTGAGAGGTAAGGCTTTCTGGGACTAGATGGTTTCTGTTATTTTAGAATTTATTAATTCAAATAATATATAGTATACTTATGGCATGTTTCAGAGTGGAAGAAGAAGAAGAAGAAGAAACGCCCTGTTGTAAGACCACCATTTGAATTGAAACGTTGCTTGAAATGGCTTTGGCCGTAATAATAATAGAACCTGAATACAACCTTCACAGAACTCGGAAATCAACTTTGAAATTTGATGAATTGTTCAAATTTCGTGAAACAATCCTTCCATAGTATTTTTTATAATTATCAATACAACGCGAAATATTTCAAAGCTTTCTGTACTTTCCTGAATTCCCGCGCCGTCAATCAAAAAGACAAATTGCATTCACACCCCAAACTCGACGAAAATATTTTTTTAAACAATTTATACAACACTTACGTTTTTTTTAAACACAGCATTTAAAAAAGCGATCGAAAAATAGATTGATGAAACAATTTATTCAAATTTCAGTTTCCTTTCAGGTATTTTCATGTGAGAGTCGACTGGGCCGGCACTCGCTTCAGCAGAACGGAAGTTTATGCTAATGTACCGCTAAGGCAACATTACGCTATAAATCATATCTATCCCAGTGTGCGTTACCTTTTATTTGTTCGGATACTCGTTTCACGGCCATAAATTATGTCCGGGAGCCCATCGGTGAATACTTGCGTAGCGGTCGAATGGGAGGAATAGTGTAACACTTATAGAAGGACTATAAAATTAGCAGTCTCATAGAGAGTTATTATTTTTTTTAAGAGAGACAAATATTCCCGAGTAATGAAAAACCTGACAATGCTAATGTGAATAATTTCTACTCTCATCATTATGAGCCAAATTTTTTTCTTGTACAATCCTGTACAATGGTGGAATTAGTTAGCAAACGATTCGACTATTCGGCCCATCAATATAGTAACCCAAGTAACCCATCAATATAGTTGCTGATTTTGATTCTGAGTGAAAGAAGTGACGTACGTTCGGTTAAGGTAACATTACTGATATATTTATAGTTTTTTAATAACTTTATGAGTAAAACCTGAGATTGTAATATTTAATTATTTGATACAATATAAGCGATTCTTAAAGAAAAATTTGCAGCATAAAAAAGTGACCGTATCTTTTTATAATTTTCTGTTTCAAATTTTTGTTTGAGAATCGCTAATATTGTCTTTATAATTAAATATCAATTATGGCTTATATACTCACTGTATCTGCGTTATACTAATTATTAATAAAATCTAGGAGCCTTAGCTGTTATTGTAAGGAATTTTCGAATATAAGATGCACAGCAAAATCGATTTTTGATTAGTGGTCAAGAACAATATACTTTATTTCTTTCAATAACGCGCAATACACGTATTTGATTTCCTTCTTTAAAATGTGTTTTTGAAAATAAAAGGCCTTCATAATTATGTTTACTCTCATATTAGCGATTATTCCATGAAAATATATTAATTTCGCTGTCGTTTTATGAGAATGTTTATGATTAGTTAGATGTTTCTTTCACAATATATATGCACCAGAAATAAGTTTCAAGGGAAAAAAGACAATTTCCTAACAATGGATTGTGAAATGTTATTAGCTGGAATAGAAAAATCTAGAAAGTACAAACTTTGAAATCAAACCCAGTAATATCGGTCATCATATTTTTTGATTTTGTGATACCGCACAAGCAGTCCCAACTAGTAAACGATAAAAACTCTGCGTAAAGCCCGGGGGAAAAAAAGTAAAAACAGCTTACAAGCCATTCCTTTGATGCAGTCCCTGCAGCAAACATTGTTTATTCCTCAGAGGTCATGGTTTGACTCGCCGAGTACGACGTTTTGCCCTTTCCTAGTAAACACAGGCCGGGACTGCCGGAGCAAGTATTGATCCACAAACAATGCACATTTTTATACCGTCGTCGCGACGGCCTATCTTACTGCCGCCGCGGCGGGGGAGGAACGACGTAAAATAATACAGTCGTTGGGAAGTTCAGAACAATATTTTTATTGCGAGGCCGTAAAGGCTCGGAAACAAATTGAGTACTCCTCGTGTATCGGGAAAATGTATGGGTGTCTTTATGTGATGCGGGGAGAATTATTGTTATGCATGCGAGCACGAACCGCCTTTTACAATGATGAAATGTTTTCGTTTTCAAGGAACAAAACACTGAAAAAATATTTACTCCTAAATATTATCTACGTTTTAAAGCAAAATTTTAATTATTTTGAAGAAAAAAACAAAAATTTTGTAAATAAAAAAGGTTACGATCATTGCGTTTTTCATACATATTGTAGAAAAACTTGACCATTTTGTATTGATGTGGCAGAAGTCGTGAACTCCATCAAAACCTTGTTCTGGTCATTGACATTATCTTTATGGTTTTTGTGCCCTATTTTTGTCATAGCTGCGATTTTTTTTAATTATCCTGAATTATAACATTTCTACTTGTATTAATCTCTTGTAATTTGTTATGCGTTGGACATCAGATATACATCAGTTTTATACTGCATGTAGAGTACGTGTGAAAAAACATGAAAAAGTTTAAAAAAAAAACAAAACTAAAACATCAAAATAGAATTGTTAGTAATATTGTGTTTGTGCAAGTATTCGTTTAAGCATTTTTAATTGTAGTTACATTTGATCAGAACGAACGGTTTTAATATATTTTAAAATTTTAATAGATTATTCATGATTTTACTAGCATGTAATTTAACCTAAATAGATGCTTTGGGTCCTAAGTTTTTGTTTTATATTTTGTAAGTATTAGTTAATATTGTAGAGCGGATTTAATTGTCATTGATGAGTAAAATAAAACAAAGAATGTTATATTATATATATAAATGATATGGTAAGAGCAACACAAGTATCTAAGATAAACAAACATTCTAGAGGTTACTTTCACGTGCAAACATTATTAATATGATTGAATATGTGAAGTGGTTTGGATAAGAAGCTTATCCGGAGTACATAGAATAAAGAAAAACGTAATAAACGCGATGTGGGCCTGTATCGTGATCAAAAAATTCTTTTAAAACTTTCATTTCAATCAAATGGTGATATAAGATCATCTTGTAATTTTTCACAAAAGCGGTGCTTTAGAAAAACGGGAGGTAGGTATTTAACTATTTAAATTTAAAATAGTGGACAGGAGAAAATAAAAACATCTAGCGAAGCATAGCAGAAATAACTTTCAAATAACTCAGGGTGGTAGATACCTACTTTCAGAATTGCACTCGTGAATGACATTCATAATCGAAACGTTGCTTAACATTGCTTTCAGATCTGAATAGCCAGGTACTTTCCTATTTTACAACCTCCCCTCCCCCTTTCCACTCCCTCAGCCTCACAACATACTACGATTGGGGATGTCATGGTTCCACTAGCTCTGAACGGTTGGGACACTTGTATGGTATTCACACATCTAAATAAAAAAAATTGAGGAGTAAAATCTTGGCAAAACTCAATTCACTTTAGCCTATTAATGGAGAATAAAGTAAAGGAAACCACCTGAAAACTTAATTGACTGTGTCTGTAGGCAAATAATTTGTAAATATATTTAATTTATTTTATTATTTTTACTACTTAATAGAGCAATTCCGATGAGTTCTAAAACTCATTTTAGGACGGGAGGAACTCACAATACATAAGTGGAAGTTAATAGGTCTAATTTTGTAATGATATTTTGATATCAAAATTAGTAGTTTTACATGCAAAACAGTACAAAAATAGAGAAAGGGAGGTCAAGTAGAACAGACAAGAAAAAACAAAAAAATACAGAATTAGATGTATGCACATAAGCACACAGCCATAGTAGGGATTTACAAAAAGCTTGAAATATTAATACAATGGTAAAAATAGATTATGCTTGGTTATAAATACATGGGAAAGAAAAGGTGTTTTAAGTGTTAAACGCTCAAAGATGAAGCAAATCTTACGGTTTGTAAAAAAGTATTCCTGTTCACATCACTGTCTTGGTAAAATACACAATTTTTGTGTACTGTTTTTATCTTGGTAATAAAGTTTTCTAGTGTAGCAAATTCATGCAGTAATATGCAACAATATTAAATTGTGCAGAAATATTCAATTTCAAAATAATTATTTTCAGACCCCAGACACTTAAATAAATCACTTTGCAGACCTATTCAGGTAAATAAATTTGGCATATAAATCATTGTCATACAAACTAAATATTTTTTGTAAACTCAGCTAACTTCTTGCAAATAAAGTTTTCCAGTGTAGCAAATTATAACAGTAATATTCAATTGCAAAATAATTTTTTTCAGACACCAGATACTTGAATAAAACAAAAAAACTCCAAAATAAATCACTTTGCAGACTTATTGAGGTGAAAAAATTGACACATAAATCATTGTCATACAAACTTGTCAGCTAAAGATTAATTTAAGTAATTTTTAAATAATTAATATGATGGTAAATTCCGTTTTCCCTACAAAGTATATTCATTTAGACGTATAAAGAAGTACACACCCAGTATTAAGAGGCAATGCGAACGCATAAAGAGCATATAAAAGTATCGACGATCACATGATTATAAATTTTCGTTACGTCGTAGGCTGTTACGTCGGTAAGTTACGACAGACGTTAATATTATTTTAGCGTTATTTACTGCTAAACCCGGAGCGTTAGCGCCGTCCCTGACGGGATAAAGCCCGCTGATTATATACTTTTGGAGGATGTGTTGCATTCATCAAGATGGAATTTTTTTAAATTTTGTGACAGCTCGAATATAAGGTACTCAACTTACTGCAAAAATTTAAATTATATTAATTTGGAAATAATGTACCCTGTTACAATTGTCTAGACAGCTATTTCAGGTATTCAAGGAAATATACTACTCGTAGATGATAATATTTCAATAACGGTTATATTTTAAAGTAAATTAAAGTAAGTTTTTTTTTAATTTTGTGACTGCTCGAAACTAAGGTACTCAACTTATTGTAATAATTTAAATAATATTGATTTGGAAATAGTTTAACCTATTACATTTGCGTAGACTGCTATTCAGGTATTCATAGAAAACTAGTACCTACTCGTAGATGACAATATTTCAATATTTGTTTTATTTTGTAAGTAAGACTAAGATGAGAGATTAGCTATACAATTTGTGATTTGAAGTTATTTAAAAATAATTTATATTATAAAATAATACTTTAGGCTAGGTTCTGCATGTAATTAAGTTGATAGATACCAATTTATTTTTTATCTCGTACTTGCTTATGTTATCTACCCTTTGATTTCAACCATAACCGACATATTTTTGTCACTTGCATTAAATATTATGTGCGCAGAAAAAAATGAGGATTGCTTATTTATTATAAATCTGTTCAAGTTATTGTTAAAATGAGATTGCAGGCCTTAAACTAATAAATGAACAGGCTTCCCAAAAAAAAATTTAGTAAACTGTGAATATATTATCACAGTTTCAAATACAAGCACGATCAATAACTATCCAAAAAATATCCTTGATTTTTATTATTAAATATTTCAATTATGTATAAATATTTTTCACATACAATCATACATGTTATCCAGGGGTAAGGTGCGTTAAATTCGGGGGGTCAAAAAAAGTTTAATAAAAGTTTCGTAATTCTAACGTTTTTAGGTAATTTGAGGTAAAAATATTGAATTGTGCGCATAGGAAAATAAATTTTTGTATGGGAAAATAATCATTGAAATTTCTAAAAAAGTTATTTTTCTCTTTTACTTCTACCATCATGTAGAATCATCCCCCGAAGTTTGTAGCAGTTCACTTTTGCCCCGCTACTGTTATGGAATGCTTTACACAACTCTATCTGAAGACCGCTTTCCTCTATGGGACTCGCGCACTATATTGAAGCGCAGAGAGTGCAACGGAGAAACTTTACAGGAAGCCAGTACAAAACGGGCAGCCTTGGAGCGGAGTCGGGTAAACGGGAAGGGTTCGAGCAACTGCTTCAGACGACAAACTCTACGGGAGATTTTGACGGCTGAAATATGCTGGCTTGCAGTAATCCCTGGTCATCATGTTTATCTTAATAAATTTTACAGTTCTAACTAAGAGCTGTATGGCGCTCATCTGTGAATCAGGTCAAACAATAATCTTTGTAAACAATGTCACATATTTAACTGTAAATTGCTACCATTAATTCCTACCGTGTTTGCGATCTTTATTCGCAGCACACACCCTTAAGAATATGTCAACCATGCCAATTGAGAGTCTCATGTTTTTATTTGTTTTAAAATAAATGTCGTTAACTTCATCTATCTTTCATTCCATATCTATTAATCTTTTCTGTTAGTTATTCTAACAACGTTATAATGGCGACCAATGTGTCACAATTAATATTAGCCTAAATAATAGCGTTACAATGGCGCCAACTTGTTCTTTGGTCATTTTAAAAGCGGTAAAGTTATCCCACTAATACTCTCGGATACCCCCGGATACCTGTTATATATTTTATTCTATTATGTTTTACAAATGTCGAAAAGGATGTGACCATACTGAGGTACCCTGTTCTAAGTTCACATTGAACTATTGAACATGTTGTAGTGAGTGTGAATTTAAAAATTAGGTCATGGTTTCTTTTTAAGCATGTTCATTTTCTTATAGTAAGTTTTTTTAAGTATGTTAAAATATAATATTATAGGAGGAAAATTATAAAGTAGTATTTAAAAGAAAAACTTTATCTTTAACAAAAGCGTTAATTTTTCTTAGGTTGCAATATTGTATTTGTATTCTTCTTTTCCATGTCCATTATCCATATTTTAATGCTTCTTTTGAAGTCGGTTATTTTATGATCGTTTTTTTTGTTTTAAGAGGGAAGATTTAAATAATTTATAAAAAATATTGCACATTTACCTGTCTAAAAGTCGTTTTTGTTGTTGTTTGGTGGAATGTTTATTTTACCTTGGATCTTGTAAATTGACCCGAGTTTGTATGTGCAAAGTTGTTCTGGTTTTTTACTGCGTAAATTAAAATATCTTTTGAAATATCATCAAACGCTAACTCCAACAATAATTGCGAAAAATTGTCTGATTCTTACTGTACATACGAAACTAATATATTTATATATATATTACGACTTTTCATCTTCGTTCAGCTTTCTCCACGGCATCATGATCCAAGGATAAAGCCGGCTTTACGGCTCTGGCCTGGGGAGCTTTTCTTCTCGGGGTGAAATTATTATAATCACAGAATGATTCCCCGCCCCGTCCGCAGGAACCTCCCTGCCACCTCACCTTCCAACACCCCTTCCGGCCGCCGAGGAGGATAACTACCGCGGCTGTTGCCGTTGCGGAGCCTCTTTTTTGGTATTATTTGGAATTAATGTAGGTACAGCCTTAAATAACGTCGGCCTTGGCGTCATACGGGAGCAGTCAGGTTAGAATAAAACCAAAAAATTAAAGAAGATCCCGTTTGATATATTAAAAATTTTGACGAAGAATGATTAGCAAGTTATTAGATAATAAACTAATTTTATTAAAAAAATCGTATTATAATATTACTGACTCTATCTTTGGGGTGTTTCAAACTTCATCATGTTTGATGAACATCAAATGTGATGAAGGTGTTTCAAACGATAAATTCTGTAATAGTATTCTACGACTGACTCTAGAATAATATTACCGATTCTATTTATTTATTTATGTCTATTCTTGAATACACATTTTACAAATGATTACAGTGGTTTATATTGTAGTACAGAGAAAAAAGTACAGAAAAAAGGTATAAAAATAAAGAATATAGGTTGATAAAGGTAAAACTGTGTGTGGGTGATATTGCAAGTTACGTGAACACCTCACTAGGAAAACCTGTGCTGAGGTGTTAAATTGTTTGTGATTAAGTGTGACAGGTATTTATGTGTTGTAGTAGAAAGTTTATTTTTTTTCTAAGACGTATATTGAAACATGAAAACACACATCTATATGTGAGTGTATGTATCTATCGTTGGGGTGTTTCAATCTTCATCACGTTTGATTAACAACAAATCAAATATCAGCGCCATTTTGATCTGTTAACGTTTCAGCTTTTTTTAATGTGAAAGAATGTTGCCTGTTTTATGCTGATGATGCGGTGCTCATTGCTAATAGTATGGAAGATCTACAGTCTCTCGTGTCTAGGATGAACGAAGTATGTGTGATGAATGAGTTGATGGTGAATGAAGTAAATCTAAAGTCATGGTGTTTGAAAGAGAGAGTACGAAAACATTGTGCAATTAAGTTGTGAATGGGGAGTACTTGGAGTAGGTGGATGAATTGTGTATTTAGAAAGTATGTTTACAAGAGATGGGAAGGCTGACAGAGATATTGAAAAAGTGTAAATGCAGGTAACTCTATTAATGGAGGACTGAACCAAGTTGGCGCTAGCAAAAAAATGTCCAAAGAAGCGAAGTTCGCAGTCCACAATGGAGTGCTGGTACTTACCCTGATGTATGGAAGTGTCACATGGAACTGGCAGAGAAAGGATGAAAGTATACTGAATGCTTTTGAAATGACATCGCTGAGGCGTATGTATGGTAAAACCAAGTATGATCGTGTGAGAAATGTGCAAGGTTGATGTAAGCGTAATGAGTAAGATTAAGAAAGGGACGCTTAGATGGTTTGGGCATATAGATCAATTTTTTTTTTTTTTTTTTTTTTTTTTTACAGTATTACCGCACAAGAGTCCCAACTGCTCCCGTCTGGAGCCAGTGAGACTATGGCATCCCCAATTGGGGTATGTTGTGAGGCTGAGGGTATTGGGGAGGGGAGGGAGATGGGGAAGAGGAAGGTGGGGAAGTACCTGGCTATTCAGATCTGGTCACCAAACACGGCTAAAGCCATTTCAAGCAACGTTTCAATTCTGAATGGTGGTCTTACACCAGGGCGATACTGAGAGTATCTTCCACTCTGGAACGTGCCGCAAATATACTATATATTATTTTAAATGAATTAATTGTGAAATAACACAAATTAATCAAATAAAATTTATTTGCGCACGCCGGGTTCGAACCCGCGACCTTCGGATCTGTAGTCGAAAGCGTATACCACTAGACCACGCCGGCCGTCAATGAGCGAAGAAAGCAGTGTAAGGAGAATACATGATTCGAATGCGAATGGTAGCAGAAGGAAGACAAAGCACGATCTTGTGAATCAGATACTCTAGTCGGGCCATGTCAAGCGTCGATAGAAGAGTGTGAATGAGACGGTGTATGAATGTGAATGAGGCAAGAAGTGTGTGCCAGGTCTGGTTGTATGGCAGTCCGTTCTCTCTATCTACCCTTGCGGGGAAACGGCGTGATGGTTAGTTAACTTTTTAGCGTTCCCGGATAAAAGCTAATTCCTGGCCCGTTTTAGCTTTCTGTGAAAATAGCGATGACGTTCATCACATGTGATTGAAATCGAAGAAATCAAATTAGACATTCAGTCTTAGTTAATAAGTGAACACATATTATCCAGACATGACGTTCTCGTGTGTACTTATAGTGGCGACTTAAAAAAATATTTGCTACAACAATATATGTAATGAAAACACTCGCCCATAAAAACGAATCTGCATTTGAATTAATAATTCACATAGCCGACATTTAACGTGTTCTGCTCTAGCCACGAAATGTTAACTACTGAGTCATTCTGGATGCATGAACTGCATTTACGTACAAACTAAAAAAACAGTAAAAAGATAGAAAAAAACAGTAGAAACATAGAAAAGCGCCACGAACGTACACATATTAATATTAAATGACCTACTTATCTATGCAGGTGATCAAAAGAACATCTGACGAAATATATAACATTTTATTTATTTTTCGAATGAGCAAAACCTCAAATTGCAATATTTAATTTTTGAAGACAATATTAGTTTTTTTAAAAGAATATTTGAAACAGAAAAATCTGAAGAAGATACTGTCGCATCAAGAAATGAACCCAGTACCCTCGCCTTGCCGGGGCGCCTCTCTACCGGGTTCAAGTCCTAGATACGACCATATCTTTTTCAGATTTTTTCAGTTTAAAATTTTTATTTAAAAATCGCTAATATTGTCTTCAATAATTAAAAACATAACGATTTTTTAAACGTTTCTGTTAAAAAATGTTTGCATAATCATTAATAATATTTATTAATCTTTGTTTTTTATTCACACGAATTTCAGCGTAACTTATACATGGACATAAATAATTAAATATTTTCTGAATAAAAACCAAATAAGCTGTTAGCCGAATAACATAGGAGGCCAAGAAGAAAATAAATTTGCTCAGGGCCTATGTCATCTTTGAGTATGCTATATAGAGGGTCTTATTGAAGAGAGGAAGGAGTGAAGAGACCGGAGGGAGTTGGAAGGACAAAACACAGAGGGCGGTACTACAGCCGAGCTTTTGAATTCAAAGAAACGATCCGTTTCACGTGACAAATGTCAACCATGTATAAATGTTGGGTGCGTGTTTGTCGTATTTCCAGACTATGGGATGAATGACGCTAGTTCTTTGGAGCATCTTCCATTGAACTCCTGTAGAACAAGCATATATTTTTTTTATAAGTTTCCCTTTAATTAATAATAATACAACTCTCTTATTATTTTTACATTATCCTACAAAGTATATAAATATGTTGGCAATAAATAATATTCAATGCAAGAGGACATTTATCTAACGATAATAAAACAAACGTTTGTATTCCAGAAAAATTAAACAAAAATAATTGCCATCAACTGAAAATATATTTTCTTTAAATCCATCAAGTTAAAAAATGATTTTTTTTATAAATTTCTTAATATCTCAATCTCTCAACGGGAATGCTCTGTAACAAGAAATGAAAAAAAAGAAAAATAAAACAAAGCATAAAAATTGGAGTCATTTCTAAACACGCACGCAGAAACTGAGAGTCTAAAATACATTCAAGTAATGCTATTCAAAAATCCACTAGCATGTTCTATAGGTTTAGATTAAGTTTTAGTTTTTTAGCTTATATCTTTATATCAGTGATTGCCAAACTTTTTTGTTCTTTCGGTCCCCTGGTTCTATTACTCATCTCAAGTGACTCTTTTGACATTGCTCATCTTCATTTTGTACCCCTATCGTTATTAAAATCTCTCGCGTTATTATGATTTACTTTTAAACCAAGAAGGGAGAGTTTTTAAGAAAACCTAACATTTATTTGTGAAATTCCAGATTTGATGGGTGTTCGCATTGCTGTGTTCAACATAGTTTCGACAATTTTTCTTATTATATAAAAAAAGTATATGTTTTAGGAATATAATATTTATTATTTTTAATGATAAACTAATGTTTATAAGATAAGTTTTTATACATAGCATAAAGGATAACAAATGATTAGTGTAATAATAATCTTACGAAAATAAAGTTGGTTGTTTACAGGTGAAAAAATACACTAAGCAATAATAATTGTTGATTGAGGTACTAGTACATATTGAATTATTTGGCGGGTTGGAAATAAGCCGACATAGCTCAGTTCTTTCAGAGCACCTGACCGGCATCAGAAGACACGGGTTCAATTCCCGATGGCGGCATTTATTTTTACTCGGGAGATATTTTCAAATAGTATTAATATTTCAGGCGACTAATTATTGCTTATAATTATTTGATATAATAAATACATTAATCGGTAAAAATCTATTTCAAAATGACTCTTACAACTTTTTTTCTTGGTTTGATTGAACTTTCCTGAACAGGAACTGGAGTCGACAAGTCTATCAGCCTTGCAAAGTGCAGATTGGGTTTGAATGACATTTTTGTCGTACATCAACATGTCATACGATTTCAGTGAAATGCGCTATTGACACCAAAAGTTAATAAAACGCATTTTCCTCGACAACGAGTTTATTTTTATGCGAGTTTCAGCTCAATCAACTCATGTGTTTTAATTTCCACTTCTAATATTTGCATTTATTTATTAAATTTATCAAACAAACGTGAAATTCAAATAGACGTATTTATTAAAACTTACTCCTCAATTGTTTAAAATTTACCACAAAGATGATTAAGGAAGTATTTAACTTTAAAACAAATCCTGAAGGTTATGTGACAAAATTTTCACAACATTTTTATATACGGTGTTCAGAAATACGTTCAGAGAAGATTTTACATAGTTTTACAAGGTAATTAAATTTTCGTCTTTTTTATTAAAGCTTTGCAAGTTAGATAATATAATTGAATGAAATATAGTGTTTATATTGTGATAAAATAATGTGAAAACAAAATAATAATAAAACAAACGTTTTTGAAAAAAGACGTCTTCTTAGCAAAATTGAGGTACGTTTTTTTTATATTTAAGAAACAAGACAGTAGTAAAATTTAATTGGATTTGACAAAATATTTCACCCAATAAATATTTCATAGTCCCTACCGATAATATGTTTCCTTGCAATTTCTTGTTTTTGGTAGGTACATTGAATAATTGATGTACACTGGTGTAGGTGTAAATTGGAGTACACTGGTGACATGTGTAGTGTAAAGTGAGTGTGAATGTGTGAGTATAGGTGTGATTGTAAGTGGATGGTTAGAAAAATAGGGGTAGAAGTGAAACGATGTGTATGCGCATTTTTTAAAAATGGTAATGGTAATAAATGTACGGTTGATTGGAAAATTTTCTGCTTCATTTGTTTTGTAATTGCGCCAGTATAATAGGGTACGATACGCATGGTGAGGCCGTGCAGTAGAATTTGTATGTAGCGCGATGTATACGCGTAACGCGACTTAGAATGAGCTGCACAAGATACGCTCAGTGTGTTTCGGCCTTTACGCGTACATTTTTAAATAAAATTAACAAACCGTAAAAAAATTATATTTTTAATACTATAAGAGCTGTATAAAATTTCAATGCTTTATTATTTTGTTTAATTTTAACCAGAAAAAAGGTCATTTTCCAGAAAACCAGGCAATAAAATTTGAAACGCCAGGTTTGACAGATTTACCGACCGCGCCGTATTTAATAGTACCCCTACCACATACCGCACACCACACATTTCAGTATTTCCAATAATATTATATTATGCGATTCGTTAAGCAATATTCTCTTTGGAGTTATATACTTGTACAGTGTGTGGTGAACATTCCGTAAAGCTTCTGGCCTGTCGATAGTGCTTCCTATAGGGCGGTTCCGGCCACTTTGGGGATGATTTCTTTCTTACAAAAAATGTGCTTTGGTTTGCAGAAATATTAGAAGATATATTATATTAGTATTAAACAAAACATAAAGTGATGTAATATTACTGACAAGACAATATATTTTTGCATAAACGGCCTCCGTGGTTGAATGTTTTTCGTCGCGGCTTAAACTCCCTGCATGTGCCAGTAAATAATATTGGATTAATTTGGGTTATTTCTCAATTTTTTATTAGTAATGTAAAATAATACATGGTTTTTAATTATTTGTGACATGTTTATGAGTGAAAAATGACTTTTTATTTTATGAAGAATCTATTCGAAAGATTGGTAATTCTGGTTAAAAACTGGATTGACAACCATACGGGTAATTTCGAATATATTATCACGATGTCGGAAGACGTGCATGAAAATCAGAATATTTTTGCATTACAACCAAAAATCAAAATCGATAAAACATTCTAAAATTGATGTTTTATTTATAAGGCCTGTTAATTTATTGTGATGGTAAAAATCGATATCTTCCCGTCGATATCTTAGACCAACATTCAGAATCGAAACGTTGCTTGAAATGGCTTTAGCCATGTTTGTTAACCAGATCTGAATAGCAAGGTACTTCCCCACCTTCATATAGCCATCTCCTTCCCTTCCCCACAATCTTCAGCCTTACAACATACCCAAATTAGGAATGCTATAGTCTCACTGGCTCTAGACGGTTGGGAGTTTGTGAGTCGTTGGGAGTATTGTGCGGTACTCAAATATTTTTTGTTGGTATTCCTATTTATGCTCCATCAAAGAAAGGGCATTCATACATTTCTAATTTGTACTACATTCATAGAATAAAGGAGAAAACTTGAAGTGCTGTCTATACAAATTTTAATGGAAACAAATCTTCTATTTAGCTTAATACCCCAGCTGTTTATCTCACTCACACTCGCCTAACATCGTAGATCTCCATCCTATTTGAATTTCGTAAGCGTAGTTTAGTACTAGAAATTTAAACCTCGATCGGGCTAATACTTGGATTACAAAACACGCCAACAAGGCATTTTTTGAATACGTAGCTATCCAAAGTACTGTTTGAGAGACAGCGTGTGTTTATTTTGTCTTTTGATATTGATTAAATACTAAAATATGAATTAAATGATGATACTAAAGTTTTTATATCATAACTCTTGATTTGAATACAGTAGTGAATGAATAACGTTTCTCGTCTATTTAAACATTTCATTGCCAAATAGTGCCATAAATATTGGCCTAAAAAATTGATGCTAGTTTTATCCAAAATGATTTAATTATTAGCTGAGTAAATATGATCCACGTAATAAATACACGTTGGTTATTATTCACATTTCAAATTCTCAGTCATCATTTCGGGTTTGTTTGCCTCAAAGTATGACTTTCGGTTTGGGGTGGAAATAGTTTCCATATGAAACATTTTATAATCTCATTTACATGGAGGATCTGGGCTCAACTACACTGGGGGATGCTCACGAGAAATAAACCGGCAGTAACGACCCCTTCAGAGGCAGGAGTGGGTAGGCAGACACCGACGATAATTTGTAAAACAATAGACTTTATTTATTGGGTCCGTACGACCTTTTCATTTGGTGTATCTGCTGTTTACATTTGCCCCGGTTAGAAATACAAGCTGTAAATAAAAGTTTTAGAAAAGTAAATGAAAAATTATGTTTCTTGCTTTGAAGGTTTTGAGAGATTTTATTTGAACCTCATCCTCGCCCTTATAAAGAACTTTTCTGAATGTTCCGGAGCACTCGTCACCAGGATATGTGTATCTTGACGTTCGGACGCCTTCAGCAAGCTTTGGCTAGTGTTGAGATTGCTTCAGTGGGGATGTACGCTTGTGTGTCGATTGAATAATTACCCACACGTTAGAACATTTCTATTTACTTTATATCGTGCGATTCGATACTAATGCTAATATTGTATTCCTTCTCGGAAGGAGTATATTCTAATATTTTAACCATTGAAGCATAATATTATGCTTTGGATCGTTGCTGTAGATAGTATAATTTTGGAACGTACTAAATATATTACAGAAAAGCAAAACGGGTGTAGTTATTTTTTACAAGATATTTTTACAAGAAGGGCGAACCAGCTATTTTTACGAGTGTTTTAATGAAATATCAATATTCCCTCCACCACTGTTGCTGTATTAAGACAGTGAATTCGTATCTCCACGAAAATTGTCAGTTTTTAAGAGATCTCTTAAAAAATGATCATAAGGGTGAATATAAAAAAAGTGCGTAATTGTAAAAAGCATTCACTTTGTGGCTCATCATAATTTATAATAAAAACACATAAATTTGTTTTTGACCACGATAGTTATGTGAACAAATATATGTGTTTTTATTATAAAAAAAGTGATTTACACTAAAGGCGAGTAAAATAATATTCGCCTTTTCATCCATATTTCGCACTACGGTCAATGAAATTGTTATGATGTAAGGGAGGGCGAATAACCAAAATTCGTCTATAGTACCTTTTTTGAAATTTTGTAATTTCGCTATCGCGCTTTACCACCACGAAAAAAAAATTGGATGAAATATCTGTAAAATTGTTCAGAGTAGTGTTCTGCCACGACTGTGATCGAAAGTATAAGAGCAAAACATGATTTTAAAATAATATTACAAAATACACAAAAATGTAAAAAATTGATAAGGAAACAAAAAATAATATATGTAAAATAAAGGAAAAATACCAAAACACAAAGCAAATAGAATTAACTGTTCGAAAACGCCCAACATTCTTTTGCAGAAGATGTGCATTGCAATACATTCTCAACGCATTATTGAAACTTTGTAAAAACAGCCATAATTAGGACCAGCACAATACATACAACAAGGTTGTCGTATGTCTTCTCATCATATATCTGAAAATTTTGTTCGAATGTTCTTAAAAAAAATTAAACGGCACTGCATTTGTACAAGTGGATAATTGAGGGAGACATCCATCAATAATAAAAAAACATCCGCTGAACATGGTGAACTTGTCAACGGTTGAACCATTTTATTTCAGAAAATACTCTGCCAAAAAATATTTACACGCAGAGCTTAATATTATCAAAATGAACCAGCTCGACCGAGAGAGAAATGTTCAGATAATAAAAACTTACGGTCGAAGAAAAAATAATACTTGGAACAGGAGGAGTACAAAAATAATTTAAAACGGAAAGATAGAGCACGGAAGGTCAAAATTGAAGCTGTTGTTCAAGTTAAAGGAGGTTGGAAGCACTGCAAAATGAATTTTGATATGCAGGCAGTGCTAGAATATCCAATGTTTTTACAAAATACAATCTAACCAATTATAAACATCTATCCCATCAGGGTATTTGTAACTTGTGGTGTAGAAGGCAAGCGTGGGTCTACTGAGGTTCTGAGGCTGCAACATGCCTTTACAAATACATCCAAAACGAGTAAACAGTAAAAACTTTTTTTTTTATGACCGACAGCTGTGGTGGGCAAAATCGAAACCAGTACATTGCTGGCGCTTGCCTGCACGCTGTTAAAAGTATTGTAAATATTGAGATCATCGACGATGGCTTTGATGAGTACGGCCACTCCCAACAAGAAGGATGCGTCTCACAATCGAACGGGTATCTAAGAATATTAGCGTGAATCCTCTTGCGAAATCACAACGAAGAATCCTTCCCCATATAAGTTTATGAGTACCTTCACGATGAATTCATAGAATGAAGAGAAATAGCCACGTTTACATTTAAAGATTTTTTTTAAACTATGATTGGTCTTAAAGTAGATTGGCTTAAAATAAAATGGGTACGCTATTTTTTTTAAATTTTATTTTATATTATAGAAACAAGCAGTAGGTACATAATTTACAGAGATGAAACAATATACAGGAATAAGATACTTCATGTTGTGTACCTATGATATGTTTCCTTGTAATGTCTGCTGAGTGGTTTGTTTATTCCTTAATTACCAGGTGACTTGTGTAATTTATAGGTGTGTGTGTTACGTGTGTAATGTATGTGTGAGTGTTTGTGTGTGTGTGTGTGTGTGTATGTATGCGCATTGAATACTTTAAATTATTGACATGATGCCACGTTTGAATTTAGGCAGTGAATCCGAAAAAATGTCAATGTTAGAGTTAAGACAAATATTATTTAGAGTATGAAGAGCTCGGTTAATTGTCGAATTAGATGCTGCATTTGTTTTATAATTTAGCGTGTGGAATAGCACTGTATGTCGTGTACGTTTCAAAGGTATGTTAAAGTTAATAAGGGACAAAAGTTCAGTACAGTCAATGTGATTGTTTAAAATTCTGTGTATAAATATTGAGTAAGCTACTGCTCGTCTTCGCTGCAAAGTTTCAAATGTACACTCAAAATTATTGTTGAATCTGTTGGTAATATATTTAATAAATTTATTTTGGATACGTTCTATACTATCGATGTAAACTTTATATTATGGATTCCAAATAGGCAATGCATAGAAGTGATGCAAGCCAAATTTTGTTTCGTTAGAATTATGACGGCGAATTCAATAAAATGCATATTGATTCCCGTACTTTATCAAGATAAAGATCAGCACTAATGGCAGATTTACATAAAACTTCCAAAGGTCGTCTTATAACAAAAGCAAAATATGAAGATTTGATTACTTTAGGCATGGTGGTTCAACGAGCACCACGAATCAATGTTATAAATAACATTATCAACGCTACTACGAAGCACTACCCGATTCAAAGATAACTGCCACCGAAGACGATGATGATTAAAATAATGTGTTCAACTCTTTCTGGTATTTTTTCTAGATTATTATTGTTGTTTAATACCTTTGCTGTTAGTACTTCTTCTCATACTTTTCAAAAAATGATTATTTTGTAAAAAAACCTATTTTGTTTTTAGTCCGGGGCCAATTTCCCCCCAAGAAAAGATGAATTGCTTACTTAGGACGGGTTGTTTCAGAGAATTTGAACAATTCTTCAAATTTCAAAGTTAATTTAAACACCGACGAAATATGTGTAATACAAAATAGAGGAATCGACTGAAATTGCAACTGAAGTCTGCGATATAGGTGTAGTAAATTAACCAAAGGAGGGTACTGAAAATCATTTACTACGCTTCTAGAGAGTAAAGTACACGCAATTCGTCACCGAAAATCTGGCTTAACCATTTAACTTCACCGCGCACGAGTATAAATACGTGAATGTTGTAAAATAGTACTTATCTACGGGACGTTTTTGCCTGTACAAGAAAAGACTGTAAATAATAAGCACCGGCACACATCAGCCCTCAACATGGGTAATGATTTAAATAAAACACCGTGAGGTATACCACCCAAACCATCATCAAAAGAAAAACGATTCAAATCAATATTCACATTTTAATTAGATGTATTGTACTGGTATACAGAAAGTAGAAAGGCGTGTAGCTTTTAGGTACTTCCTTTTTCTTACAGTCAACCCTGTTCGCGCAATATACATGGGATTGTTAGGTATGCATCCACAGGCTTAGTGGACAAGTGTAATGTCAATACCAAATCCTGCAAATGTACTACCTACCTTTTTACCCATCCCAAAATGTCACCATATTAAAAATATTGTTGCGACACATGTAAAATCTGACAAGTGTGTCAGTTGCTTATCAGAGTTCGGAGTGATAATTAATATCAGACAGGGCGATAATACATATATTTTGTGAAGTGAAATCAACCAATACTCCTGGAGACGTGTGATAGTCATCAACGGGTGAGTCCATCTTTCCTGCATTCCAATCTGGGCTTATCTTGTGCTCCAGAAGCCCAGATTTATACCTTTGATTATTGCACTGTCCATCGGGTTTGTCGGATGCATATATCGTCCCATACCTATCATTCGGAGTAGTTTGGGACTGGTCCTTTGGGCGTGTGGCATATCACACCACCTCTAAAATATATAGTGGAGTCGCAGCTTCGCGACACCAAACCCAATTCACAAAAAATAGTTATATGTATTTCAATACAACTGGGTTTTAATACACAGATAGAAACTGAGACAATCGGAATTCTTTCAGCGATAAATTCAGATAGACGCACATTGTGCATCATCGCGCCATACGATATAGCAAATGGCCTAGGTAACTGCTTCAGCAGTGGCCAGTTCAATGGGTAGCCAGCAGGAATTGGTCAGCCTTTAGGTAATCAACAGCGGTGGCCAGCAGCAGGAATTGGCCAGCCTCTAGGTTGTCAGCACCAGTTGCTAATTAAGTCGGTAGCTAGGATGAATTGGCCAGCCTCTAGGTTGTCAGCATCAGTGACTTATTCAGTCGGTAGCTAGGATGAATTGACCAGCCTCCAGGCTGTCAGCAGCAGTGGCTAATTCAGTCGGTAGCCAGCAGGAATTCATCAGCTTTTGGGTTGTAAGCAACAGCGTTTAGTAATCGGCAGCAGCAAGAATTGGCCAGCCTCTAGGTGATCAGCAGCAGTGTCTAATTCATTCAGTAGCCAGGCAGAATTAGACAACCTCCAGGTTGTTAGCATTAGTGACCATTTTGGAGGAGGCCCACCACTTCCCCGCCCTGTTTTAGGTACTGAAGGTACCCCTTCAGAGCTCTCGCAAGGACGCTAATTTTTTAAAAAACGAATCTACATTTAAAATTTCAAAACAAGACCTCCAAAATGTCCATGCATACGATGTTATTCGCAGTATGCAAGTGCTGTGTTTTAATAATTTTAGTAAGTTCTATTCTACTTGGTTAATATAATAAAAACACATTTACAAAATGTCAACAATAGGTAGAGAAGAATTAAAATAATACACAGCCACCTACAAAGAGAACAAAAAAGAAAAATGGTAAAGTATGCGCCTCTTTCTGTGGTGAAGGGGGTGTCGATACCCACTAACAGGCAGACCTAGGGAGAGAAAGCTGGGCGTTGGATTGGCTTCACAAGAATCAGGTTCCGCGCCCCTAAGCCAGGAAACCGGTTGTGCCTCGACGAGAAATGTGAGTTGGGGTTGGGAATATCCCGAAGACCATGAGGAGAAAGCGTCGGAATACCTGGAGGCAGGGCGGAAGGTCGCCAATCCACGTTCGGCCCATCCTCAGTCCAGTTCCTGACCTCAGGGGAGGCGCTGCGAGCAGACGATGACACAGATCCCTCATCGTGATTTGATCTTGAAGTTTGATATGCACGGACGAGGTCTTCTGTCACCCCAGAGTTGGGGTACGCCGGACTGACACAAGAAAAATATAAGTTCAGTGCTACTACCAGCAAGCAGGTCACTCTATAGTAGAAAAGAAAGAACAAGATACAAAGCAGTGTATAAAAATAAAAGAAAATCTTTAAAAAATTATAAGCAGAATCAGTCTGTTACAAAATATCCAAAATAACCTGCAATAAGAGATAGAAAGTAAACATTAGATGCAAATAATAAACATTAGTATAATCAGGAACAGAAAATTTGTAGAATGCTAATTAATACAGTAAATAAACAGAAAGAAAAAGAAAAAAAAACAGTTATAAATATGTACATGAAAACAATTGTCTCGTGGTCCATTGTGTCCAGGAGCAACACCTGGCGTTAAAGCTATCGATTTTAGTCTAGTACTCGACTCTAAGATCAGACTATCTCTCAACCCAGATCTTTGTATACTTCCTCAGACACTCGAAATTCACTTTGTTCGAGACGAGATCGGAGTTCCAAACCGGTCTCGTTGTTACTTCCAAACCGGCCAATAATTCATCTCTTGCATCCATCATAATCTCACAGTGCCACAAAATGTGCTCAGCGGTTTGATCAGAACTACCACACGCGCAGTTTGGATGTGGGGACAGGGAGAGTCTATGTAGTCTCCCCCTGAACTCACCATGTCCTGACAAAATTTGGGTCATGTGATGATCCAATTTAATGTGGGCTCCTTCCATTCTGATTTTAACTGATGGGAAGAAGGAGAAAGTCCATCTTCCCATATTCGACCTATCCCAGCGAGATTGCCACTCGTTGAGTGACAAATCACTCATTTGTCTAAGCAGTCCAGGAAGAGTCCCGACACCGCCTGGCGTAAGAGTTACGCCGAGATGGGTAGCGGGGAGTCCCCTGGTCAACTTTTTCTTCGTTAAAACCTCCCTAATTTCTAGATCGATTGGCAAAATACCGGCCAACACGGGCAAAGCGTCTGAAGCAACGGTTCTATAAGCACCGGAGAGCGCCAGCAAGGGGGTTCGCTGACCCCTCTTGAGAGCCGAGAGTATAAGCGAATTCCCCAAACGGTGCTCCCACACAGAGGCAGCATACGAGACTTGCGCCACGTATGTACCCCTATAAAGTAGTCGCAGCGCTGGGGATCGCAACCCCCACTCAGCTGTAGAGATTCTTCTCAGTTTCAAGAAGAGGGCCTGGGCCTTGCTGGAGACCTCTTTAACATGAGTTAAAAAGGAAGACGATCGATCTAGTGTTACACCAAGATATTTGACAGAGTCTGCAAATTGAATAGTGGAGGCTCCCATTCTGATGAAAGGATTTCTTCCTCTACTGAGGGTGCCTTTCATCAAGAGTTCCACGGTCTTTTGGGGGGCAAAGTTCAACTTGTTCCTCTCACCCCAACTGAGGATTGCTCGCAAACCTTCTTCAGCCTTTCTTTCCACTTCCCTTCTGCTGTCCCCCGAGACCAGATACAACTTATCATCAGCGTAGTCGACCGATGTGCATCCTTCAGGAAAGGGTAACCTGGAGGAGTCATCCAGGTTTATATTCCAATATTTAGGTGCCAATATGGAGCCTTGTGGGCATCCCTTATCAACCTTACGCACTATTTTCTGATCACCATAAACGATCTCTATTGTGCGATCATTTAAGTAATCGCAGTTGATTTTAAAAAGGTCTGGTGGGCAGCCTCTATTTTTAATTTTGGTGATCAACATCGGCCACCACGCGTGATCGAAGGCACCAGTTATATCTAAGAAGATTCCAATGACATACTTCTTTGGACAGACCTTCACCCATTCAAGCGCATACATAATGGCGTGCTCGGTAGATTTCCCAGGGACGAAGCCAAATTGTCGCTCACATGCTGGTGAAAGATATTGCTGCAACCTGTTATTTATTAGTGTTTCCAAAATTTTGCTGAAAACAGGCAAAAGGGTGATTGGACGGTAGGCCTTCACGTCCGCCCTGAGTTTGTCGTTTCCCTTTGGGATAATCTTGAGCACACCTCTCTTCCATTCCGTAGGGAAAACTCCTCTACGCAGACATGTTTCCATAACCTGGAACAACTCTTCCTTGGCATGGATCCAGACGTTCTTCGCTATTATACCATTAAGACGATCGTGCCCTGGTGCCTTCTTCGGACCCAAACCCTTAATTATAACATCAATTTCAGCCTTAGTTACTTTTAGCGTTCTATCCTCACTGGCGAGGATCCTAGGTTGAAGCCGTGACAGAGCTCTTATCTGTTTGTGGTGGTCGTTTTCCCCGATTACTGAGTCTAATGGAAATAATTTATCCAACAAGGTGTTTAGTGTGCTGGTCACATCGATACTCTCAGAGTTCCCAGAGGGATTATCCGATATGACGCTAGTCAAATACCGGTCAGAACCTTTTCCCGTTTTTTCGATTGCGCTGTGGATTTCCCACGGGTTGGCGTTACCCACTTGTTTTACCCAGACATTAGTGACCAGCAATCAGCAGCAGCAGGAATTGGCCAGCCTCTAGGTGATCAGCAGCAGTGGCTAATACAGTCGATAGCCAGGAGGAATTGGACAGCCTCCAGGTTGTCAGCATTAGTGACCAGCAATCGGCAGCAACGGGGATTGGCCAGCCTCTAGGTGATCAGCAGCAGTGGCTAATTCAGTCGGTAGCCAGGAGCAATTGGTCAGCCACTAGATTGTCAGCATCAGTGGCTAATTCAGTCGGTAGCCAGCAGGTATTCGTCAGCCTTTAGGTTGTCAGCATCTGTGGTTGGTTCAGTCGCAGGAATTCAGCGGTGGCATGGTCATTTGATTATAAGGGCCGGCACACGGAGACGCCCTATTATTGTAATGATGACAGATGCGTCAGGCTCAACTGATAGAGTGCCCGCAGTAAACACAGATCTTTTAAAATGATTGTGCCGTGATGGAGAAATAGAAGCGAGTACAGCGAATACAGAAATAGGAATTTAATTAAAGCTAAAGGGATGTTGCTCTGATAAGTTGTTATTCGTGAATCACAATATTTTTTTATGGGGTATTTATAATATCTCCTATAACTGTTTGTGTGACGTCATTCTTGCAAAAAAACATGTTTACGTTTTTCAAATGCAGGCATTGTGGTGCGAATAATATTTTTCCCAATAACAGTTTTTTGGCTTTGTCAATATTTTAATTTCATTTTAAAAAATAGGGTTATCGAACTGTTTCATGTTCGATCCAGTCGTTTTGCCGCCTGGTGACAGATTGTTTTTTATGAATTTTTCAACTGGTAAATATTATGATTTGCAAAAAGGGGTCATCAAACTTGCAGGTGTTTACCGTAACAAGTGACCAATATAGTTGTAATTTGATCTTCGATACAAAAAATTAATAAAATAATCCATTCCAGACTGAATTACGCATTATCAAAGTCGTGCAAAATTCACTTGCCTTCAAATCGCATGCATCGATAGTGCACGGGATAAGTTATATATCTGCACTGGTTCAACAAGCGATTAGCCTTTGTCGTGCGTAATCTATCTCGCTCATTTCACGTTTCAGCGGGTCCAGCGATCTCGATGCCGCCCGATGTTGTAAAGTTTTGTGGACAAAAATATGTACGATTCGTTTGCGCTTACCATGACGTTGCGGGAATTTTGACTGTAGCGTGCTTTCGTTTATCGACGACTGGGACCTAGATGTCGTTATAAATAATGTGAAATCATTTAAATCACCATTGAAAGAACTTGGATTTTAGACAATATTAATTTTTGAATCTAATCTTACAACAAATCTGTTTAATCCGCATTTACCTAGTACCTACGCATCTATTTATATACGTAAGTACATAAAAAATATTTTTAACATGATACCACGAATAAACGAGTATTTTTACGTAATTATTGAAGACAATATTAGCGATTCTTAGGACTTGAACCAAGGACCCTTGTCTTGCAGGGGCCTCGCTCTACCAACTGAGCTAATGAGTATTTTTATTTTATAAAGAGTATTTTTACATTCAAAACGGTATGGTGAAATTGTCTCACGCTTTAAAGCGAAGCTTAGTGCCAAATCACTTTTTTGATTAATCTTTATAACGAATTGGTGTACATTATAAATACCAAAAATATGTTTAAGATAAATTGAAGGTTTTCCTATAGCTTCACTAGGTTAGATTACAAATAAAAAAATAAATTACTCAATAAAAAATATAAATGCAAACTACTAAAAAAAATTTTTTTCAATAGAAATGTATGAACGCAGAATGGAAACAACTTAAAAAAACAGTATTATAGCCAAGATTATCTGTGACAGTTTCACTGACTTACTTTTTTGCTTTCTGAAAAAATTATTTACAAAATAAATAAAAAAAAAGGTTTTGTGCATGAAATCGAAGGTTTCTAGACTCTATTTGTCAAGTGATTTTAATTGCCTATTACCTACGATATAAGGTACACCAAGAATATACACATTTTTGGCTTGTAGTTTCCTCTTAAAGGCAAAGTGTTAAATATTTACGCGGTATTTTGTTGCGTTTTCTTTACCTACATTTACAGAAAAATTAATGACCAGAAAAAGGTCGCCGGGTCAAAACTCCAATGCTTGCGGGACTTTTTCGAATTGCTTTTGCAAATTTGCCATGAGTCCGCTTTTCTATTGTGATAGAAGTGTTTTAATATTGAGTATTTTTATAAGCGAAAGAGTTTTTTTTTGGTTAATTAAAGAACGCTTCATACAAAGCTTTATATTGAATGGGCATGGCGCAGCTACTTGTGGTTACAATAAATTAGAACATAGTATGCACCTCAGATCTCAGATATTGCATAATCCTGGTATACAGGATGTTTTGGGACAAAAACAAAATTATATATTTAGGTTTAAAGGTTTAAAGGTTTAAAGGCATTTAATGTCATGTTAGGTGACAGTAAAAATGCAAAACTTCATTACGTATGTATAAAAAATATAATTAATGTACCCAAAAAGTAATATGTTGATCAGTATCATTATATAGTTCGTCATTTAAGTTGCCAGAAACCGCACAAGAGACCCAACTGCTCCCAACCATCTGGAGCCAAAAAAAACAATGGCATCCCTAATTGGGCCGAATTGTGAGGCTAAAGGTAGTGGGATGGGGATGGAGATGTGGAAGAGGAAGGTAAAAAAGTACTTGGCTATTCACGTCTGGTTACCAAACACAGAAACACGCCATTTCAAGCAACGTTTCAATTTTGAATAGTGGTCTTACACCAGGACGATACTGAGAGTATCTTTCACTCTATAACGTACTGCAAATTGGTATAATTTACTAGAAACTAGAATAATTTGAACTAACACAAATTAATCAAATCAAATTTACTTCGCTAGGCCAGGATTTGAACCCGCGTCCTCCGGTTTTCTAGTTGAGAGTCTTACCCCTTGACCATGGAGACGGTCATTTTATATAGTTTTAAGGTACATATATGGATCGATATATGTACCTACCTTTAAAAAATATATTTTTTAATGTCAATGCAGCACAAGAGTCCCAACTGCTCCTAACCGTTTCGTTGGAGCCAGTGAGACTATGGCATCCCTAATAAATTGAGGTAAATTGTGAAACCAAAGGTAGCGGGGAGAGGAAGGAGATGGGGAAAAAAGGAAGGTGGAGAAGTACCTGTCTATTCAGATCTGGTCACCAATACCACCAATACCCACTTTGTGAAATTTATTTGAATACATTCTCTTTGATATTATAAAATGCGGGTCGCGAGTTTAAAAAAATACAGAATTTCCCTCAGTCTATTTTTGACTGAATATCTAATATCAGCGGTTGATGGATAATGTATGAAAATATCTCGATGATGTACAAATGTCTTTATGATGGTTTATTATTATAAGATTTCTGAATTGAATTATAGATCACGATATTTCACAAAATTATGGGTAGGTATTTAATACTCACCCTTGCTAGTCAGAGCAAATACACCATAACTTTGATAGAAAGTTTTCAAAAATACTTGGCACATCGCTTTATAAACTTTATTGGAGTTTTTCAGTTCCTTATCAATTCAACAACTTTGCTTATATTTAACGGAGTTTGCCTCTTTGCCTTTGGGAATACAATATTATGAAGACTCTACCAAGAGTGTTACCCGAAACATACCTCATGGAACATGAAAGTGAGTTTCTGAAGTTGTTAAGAATTCATTGTGAGGAACCAACCATCCTTCTTTTCTTAGATGCAACCCATCCGTGTATTGTTCGTTCCCCCAGATGGTTTCCCAGGGTCTCTGGAGTTATTTCAATTGTTCCGTTTGCACTAAAATTAAGAAATTTTTAACTATTTAAATTGCAATTTATATAAAAAAGATGTACCTACTACATAGAATGCAAAGGCCCCCTTCATTTCAGACTATAGCTTCAACCCCCTAAATAAACTTTTATTCTAATTTGATTATGTAAAAATCATTTTTCTCCGTACTATAAAATTCATATGATAAATATCTAAGTGTGCAGCAAAAAAAATTACGATTAGTTAAATTTAAATTTCACATACCTATCCAACATATAAATTATAAGTTCTTAATAAATACACTTAAAATACATACCCCAGAAAAAAGAAAAATAAATGAGTTAACTTTTTTGTATACAATTATTCATTCTAAAATAGAATTTTGTGAATTTCTGCACCTAATCGATCTGTAAAGTGCTAAATCCAGCAACCAGGCTAAATATATTATTCTACAACAATATCTTGTCTTCATACACTTCGAAACAAAATTCACCTCAAATTTCGACATATTCTTTTTTTCTTATTGTAAATTACTTGTAAACTGCGTATTATCAACTTTTACCATTATTTAATATTATTTTTGCTATTTGCACTTTTAGAACTGGAAAATTTCTTTTTCTTTTTTCTCCTATTATGTACATTTAAATGTACCGTGTATTATGTTCATTGTTATTAAACAAAAAAACTTCTGTTGTCACAAGATTATCCAGTAAAACCTTTATATATGTCGTGTGAAAGTCCATCAGGGCATTTATAATTGATAATTACACTATTGCCTTAATAATACATAATGTACAAAAGAAACTTTCTATCTCTCCAAAATTGCGCTGGCTTGCATCACTGTGATTTTTCTTGAATGAATGTTGTCCAAAAATATATTGCCCAATAAATGAGTGCAAGCGTAAATTTAAAAGCCTTCTAATATTGTTTATTTCTGTGTCAAAAGAATCTAACGATGAAGAAAGGAAATAATATATATTTTTTTAAAATAATACTTCCTTTTCAGTTCCGCAGTACATATCTAAAATAAAAATGTTATTCAGAGCGTCACGAATAATCTTTGTAAATCTTAACCCAAATGGAATTAAGCATATTTCTTTTGATAAATGTTTCCTTCAATTTCATCTGTCAAAGGATAAAATAACATCACCAAACATATTATTCCCTTGGAAAAAAAACTCTAATAAAGCCATGCGGCATCATCACAATTAAATCTGAAGCAGTTGAAATTGTAACTTTCACAAACAAGCGTCGAAAATGTTTAGTAACTGCAAATACTGGATCGAACGTACGTGCTGGCCATATTTCTAACAAAACTTTACGTAAGATATTTGTCCATAAGACAATTTTCAATTAAGAAAGTACAGTTGAAAAATATAAAAGCGGAAAGATATAGTAATAAATTTAAAAATAAATACGGGCCAACATAGAGAACGGACTGGCACATGTAATGTTATAGGTAACGTTCAATTGGAACGAATTTCGCAAAATTCAGGTAAGTGACAAGCGCTGTACGAATCATGGCTTGACCTATATCAGCATATCGCTCGCAGTACACTACCAATGTGAATGTACGGTGAGCGTTATGTTGAATAAGGCTAATCCACGATAATATAGCGTGGTCTGTCACAGGATAAACTCTTCTTTTTTAATTAACTATTTAATTTCATAAAATTAATCAACAAAAAAAATACTTTTCTTCTTTTACCATATCCTCTTAAAATATTATATCAGCATTCGAGCCACCAACAGATTATTGTCGCAATTTATTATGTAATATTATCAGCTCTGTTTACTCCAAATGAATAAAATAACTCCATGTACTTATACCACCTACTACCTACTTATTAATTGAAATGTAATAATATTATTTTAATTTTATTTTTATTCTTAAATTAATGTTCAATGTAAATAAATATATTCTTATATTTATTTACATTTACTGTGTATCTAATTTAGTAACAGCTTTTGTAGTATATTTTTATTATCTATACTTTTGTTATCGTGCTTGTAATGTTTCTAACGCTCTACCCTACTAGCTTCTTAACGAATTAATCTTTTGCTAGTTTGATTTTCAACTTCTCGCGGTACACCAACCTTTCAATCTTAACGAATTAATATGTCACGTTGTGTCAATTTTTTGTTTCGACAGGGATTAATTCATTGAAGGATCCTTTTAATTGGTTGTGGTAACTTTGGTTCTTTTTAGATGAGGCGTGTTACATTCTGTATGGTTTGAAAATAAGACAATGACCGACTACCCTGATTTTAACTACCTTTTCCTACCTTGTTTGCTCGCCAGAACGTTTCAGGTCGCTGCAGTCGATAATGTGCTAATATAATGAGATAATTAATTACAAGTTAAGTACATGAAATTCGCTATACACAATTCAATTCAAGATGCACAAGATTCTAAGTTAATGATTTGACTATGGTTTGTTAGTTTTGTGAGTTATTTCTATGAGTAGGTATTTTCGGGAATAGCTAGAGACAAAACATGTGTTGCTTTCGATTGGTCTCCGTCCAAATCCCATCCATCAACGTGACCAGCTCGAGAGCAGCCAAGTTGATGGTCCAATCCCAACACCTCCAGAAATGAATTGAATATCGCTCAGCGACAGATGAAATAATGACATGTTTTGCCTCCTGCCGGAGGGTGATGAAGGTGGGATGTGGGTCCTTGGTGGTAAATGATGATGTTGATGATGATGATGATTGTAGAAGATTCATCTTATACCGTTAGGTATAAGGAGCTGCTCCGGTCCGGTGGCATGATAGCCTGGTGTCAGGAACCATTTGGGTCACGTGGGTAGCGCGAGGTTTAGGTCGCGTCAACCTCCCCCAAATCGATGATGAGTTAAGCTTCGCCAGTATGCCGAAAGTTAGGAGTCCACTCTACTAACCTCAAACATAAACATATACTGAAGTGGTTTGCATCAGCAACGTCAGGAGTTCGGGAGTTCCGTGAACACCCCTCTGGTTTACGCTCGTAAGAATAATGATGAATTCAGCTTCAGTTTGTTCGACTTCGCCTCTGCAGCCACGCTACTCCAAATAGCTCCTGGCTCCAGTCTATACAGCTTCTCGTTCCAGTAGAGGTAATGACACATATTTATCATATGTACAATACAGAACATACTTCAAGTCTTTCGTCCACACTCAAAATAGTCATGTCAATATTTAATTTGAATGGGGCGTCCATTCGACATAACGAGTGTTTCCGAGACGGGAGATTTTACCCCACCTCAAAGTCATGGTCACTCGCTCTATCGTTTGTCACCCTCCGCTCGCTTCAAATATCAAAGAATGGTAGAAAGTGATATCCTCGACTTCCGGCGCCAAGAATCAGGGATACTGGAATCATCAGGTCGTGAATCTGAAATCATCCGATCTCCGTCAGCTCAGACGGTTTCAGTCGGAGTCAATTTCCAACCCAATTCTGGATGACTTCTCCTCCTATAGTGGGGTAAGCACTTATTGAACTTAACAGGAAGGACGTCAGAAATCGCCGAGACAACTTCATATTCGTCACGATCCCTTCGTTCTGTCAGCGAGAAAATCCTCCCCACACGCCAGACAAGAATAGCACAGCCCTTATCCGCTTTGTTCCTTCGTCTACCAGCTAACTCAAGTAGGAAAGCCCATTAGCAATTTTCGTTCCCTTTGATTTGAACTCCGTGAAAGCGTCCTCTCACCAGCTGAAAACACTCGAAACAGGGGTCTATTCAGGGTGACCATCTAAGGCTGGTCCGCCAACACCTTCGACAGAAACCGGTGCTTTTACGGGAATAACTCAACCACACCTGAGCAGGGGAAAAGCCGGCGCTACTCTACTGAAATAGTCTTTATCTCGGTATCCAGGGTTATCGACTTTGCTAACACAAAAGTCCCTATTAGGCAAGCCAATCACAAATTTCGCTCCCTTCGCTTTTGTCGCTTTGGTAAGATAGGACAGCCTACGGAAAATTCGTACACTTCGTCCCCGCCAAACTTATGAAAAATGAAAATCTCACTTGACAGAATAGGAATGCCAGACAGATGAATTCTCTCGGCGGCCAGCTTCAATCCGCTGCGTCATCCCGATTCAAAGATGAACCGGAAATTATATGCTAACAGAGAAACCCCTGTAATAACTACAATACACCGTAGCCTTCACAAAGTTCGTAAAACGGGCTTGGAAGTAGGTATTGGTGATACGTAGGTATACGCACGTGGCTCTAATAGTTGAAATAATGGTGCACTCGCTGTACATGGCTAAGTGAGAGTGATGTTTGAATGAGTTATATTTAATTAAATATATTTTATGAATTCCGTATAACCTAATCGTTAGATATTATTACTGGAGAATTTTTAAATCATTTTAAATTGCATAAATTAGTCTGACTCATAAACAATGTCTATTGTTGAATGATCTAAAGCGGCTTCAGGGTAACCGCTCTTCGTCCTTTTTGTAATAGCCAAGACCCGGTCGCTTCAATGCAATAGACGATTTATGGCCTCCTTCGCTAACGGGTACCTATAGTACTCAAGTTAAATACCCTCACTTCAAAATACAATTGGATTATTTGGTTTACATTAGGGAAATAAGTGTTAATAATTAGATTATAATAGACTTACCGATACATCTTAGTGTCAACAATCCAAATAATTATAAAAAAACAAACACAGTCACATGCAGTAAAATACTCATGCTGTTAGAAAACCACACCTTCTACACTAAATGACTTTAGCCGTGTTCGCGTCCCGACGATTAATTCTTGTTGACGCGCCTCCTAGTTTTTACTGACTCGACTATCTTAAAACGCTGACCGATCCTGATTATTCCTGACCGTCTCCCAGACCTTGAAACTTTGACCCCCTTGACTGTATTTGATCGTCTCCCAGCGCTTTCAAACTGACTATCTTGAACCGTTTTTTCTAACCACCGACTATCGACTTCCTTCTTCCGTTCTTCAACGCTAACTGTCTCGACCGTCTCCCCGCGCTTTCAAATCCAGACTCCCTTCCCAAACCAACCCCCCAAATCACCATATGCGATTTCTAATTTATGTCTCCTGAATTCTCGAAATTTCATGTATCCAAGAGCAGAAACGCACTAAAAACCCTCGTCAATTATGAGCTCTAAAACCCGTCACATTAATTTAAATCGTTTCAAAACCAATAAATTGTTACTTCTCAAGTAAACTGTCCAATTCTTTGTTCAAAGGATGAAACACGACTCCCCCAGCCCAGTGGCATGTTGGCCTACCAATTTTTAGCCTCTTTTCAAATTACCAACCTAATTCTAGAATGTAGTAAATAATTATGATGTGATAGTTTTATTTTTTAAATCTTCTTGCGAGATTTTAATTTAATTAAGCAAATTCCAAACTCGTCCTGTTAAAATGTTATTTACCTCGCTATTCATAATTATAATTCGTCTGAATCCTTAGAAAATTACGTAACTATATTTAACGGCGTATTTCATACTTAGAAAGTCACTTAGTAGCATTGCTCAACCTAGTTGAATTGTTTCTTATTGATTTTGTTAGGGTTTTTTTTCTATCTGCCCCTTACACTTGGCAAACTCATTACTACTGCACTGGACTAAATCTGAGAATTTTAGCACCACCCCGAAGATCTCTGACGACACAGTGCATGTTCCTATTTTTTTCTCTAGTACCATAATAAATCTAAACACTTGTTTTAAAATCAGTTGTCCAACATCTGGTAATCCCCTATGTCGTGAGACCAACCGAAAATTTCTTTCCCACCATAATAAATATATTTAAAAAAAAAAATTATCCCAGGGCGAGTCCATCACATGCTTTATACATTTTGCTTATTTCTTACTTTATAAATAAAAACTTTCTTTCTTTTCTTTACCCAATATAATATATTGTAATGGCACTACTCCCCAACTTAAACACGAGAAACGTTTTTCTCTATTGAATTAGTTAGTTACGTTAAAAATGAAACATTTCTATTGTCATTGGTTTTTTTTTAGTTTAACATATTTATGTTTTTATATATAAAGAAATATATTTTTAAATGAAAAAAATATATATATGATCTTCGGTAGTTGATAAAGCTATGCCAAAGACCCGGTATTTCAGTTGTTACAAAAATCCTCGCTCAAATTTAGGCGGGCTAATTCCCCGCTCAATCCTTGATAATCCGTAAAGTGGTTCCTTTTTTAGGTACCAGATTGGAAATTAACGAAAATAATTGCTTACTTTCATCTCACGGAAATTTATGTAAATTGACTAATTTAAGCATTAAGGTCTATTATATTCATCGAGCGATGGGGAATGTCGATGACATTAATTGAAAACTAATCTTATTAGGTAAGATAAGAGGGATTTTAAAAGTTTTATTAGGAGAACAATTTGTTTTGTGTGGTTATTTCATCATTATTTCAAAAACATTGCACTGACTCCAGCAAAATAAATACTATTTGAGAAGCTGTAGACTTATAGAAATAAAGAAATTAGTTAACTTAAAATTTGAAAATTAAAATTAAAAATAGTGGACAGGATAGACATCTCTTGTCAGTTATAGTATAGATTTTGCTCTGCAGTGAAAATGAAATTTAGTCATCTGTGCATTAAACAGCTGGATTCATCTGAATTATGTTGTTTGACAAAAGAGGGCACCACAATTCCTGTTTGGTCAATTTACGACTAAAAGATTTAAATATTTTTGTCACAAGAAAAGTGACAGTTTTTGAATTGCAATGTGTTAATTCAAAATTCGTTCTTAATTCTACTCTCTTGAGAGCTTGTCGTGACAGATCATTATTTCATGGTGCGAATGGAAGTTTTATTGTGCTAATTTCCGTCCGCTGCCGAATTTGGAGATTAAGGAATTGCTGCCAATCTCAATGCGAGTGATATATTCGGTGAGTTCTCTGTTTTATGTATTAGGTGGCTGGATGATAATTTGTTACGCTGCCTGCAGAGTGAATTTCGTAATCGACCTTTTTTTCATGTGGAATTAATTATTCCCTGATGGTCTGTGTGGCTAACAATCCAGACCATCACCAACTATCTAGAATTAGTATACTCGTATGTAGCACAATGATGATTGAAGTGGGGAACTTTATCCAAAATCAACTCTTGAATTTATATACTGTGGTCGTTGACATTTTGAAATGTTAACATCGCGATGACAGCAGTTTGGTTTTTCGTATTGTAAATGTTACATATAGGTAAATATAATTTCAAGTTGAAAGATATGTCGTGCTTAAATTTGTTGAAGAACACGTGAAAAATATCCACATTTTCTGCGGGGCAGTTAATATTAACCTAGTAAGTCTTCCCAGGGACATCAGCATTGGTAAGTTAGTTCCACACCTGGGAAATATCAGAAGCCTGTTTTGGCGAAATGGCGTAAAATTATCCTAGACATATAATTTAATTTTAGCCTGAATATCTAGAATTAATAATAAACCGTTCAGAAGTGTATAAGCCATCAGCAGTAAGGCGACATCTCTTCTGGAATTAAGAATGCAGATACAAAGCATTCCCGAAATAAATGCTATTTATGGCGCAACAATGGGTAAAAACCGAATTCTCGAACGACCATACCTGAGATACAGTTTCGAGAATGCTACGCAGTCAGATAAATTAATGTTTATAAGACAAGGTTTTTTATGCATAGCACAAAGGATAACAAATTATTATAAGCAATAATTAGTCGCCCGGAATATTCATAAAAATTGAAAATATCTCCTGTGTAAAAGTCGGCGGCATTTATTTTTAATCGGGAGATATTTTCAATTTGTATGGATATTTCAGGCGACTAATTATTACTTTTAATAATTTGTTAAAGTAAAGCAACCTTATAATTGGAAGGTTGGTCAACTCCTTTGAATTGGATATCGCTGCCTTAGTTCTTGTATGTTCAATAGACCATTTAGAAAATTTTACAGGAGACGTTTTTTTTTGTTTTTACAGGCAAATTCTAAAAAATTCTCGATTTTGGTCATATCGTTTAATACATATGTGTAACAGGAAATTATTAAAGATCATTTTTCGACGATTGAAGCTATAATATGCCCATATTATGACTTTAAAGGTGGAAGTTGAACATGGCTTGAAAATGATGAATGATTATTTTGGATATTGAACATATCGTCTGGAGATTGAACAATTCGGCTCCCATAAGTTTGAGGTATTTTTTGTTCAATTAGCCAATTAGTGGTAAATTGTATAAATGTATATACAGGGTGATTTTCAGATTTCAAATACTTTACTTTTATCTTAGTTAGTAGTTGACTTAAAGTATTACTTTAAAATATACAGAGTCGTTGAGTTGATTTTTCACAAAAACTGCTCTGTATAAATTATCCAATATTTTGAAAAGTTGAAAACAATGCACAAGTACAAAGGTACCTACAGCTAATATACTACTATTGGTTGTCAGTGCATGCGTGATGTGAAATATTCTTACATCGTACGTATTACGGCCTCCGTGGTCTAGGGGTACTCTTGACTAGAAATCCGGAGGTCGGGAATTAAAATCCCGGCGTGCGCAAGTAAATTTTATTTGATTCATTTATGTTATTTCACAAATTATTAATTTAAAATAACATATAGTCTATTTGCGGCTTGTTCCAGAGAGGAATATATGGTGTAAAGACCACCATAAGAATTGAAATGGCTTTAGCCGTGTTTGGTGATCAGATCTGAATAGATACTCACATACATTTGACGGCCGGCGTGGTCTAGTGGTATACGCTTTTGACTACAGATCCGAAGGTCGCGGGTTCGAACCCGGCGTGCGCAAATAAATTTTATTTGATTAATTTGTGTTATTTCACAATTAATTAATTTAAAATAATATATAGTATATTTGCGGCACGTTCCAGAGTGGAAGATACTCTCAGTATCGCCCTGGTGTAAGACCACCATTCAGAATTGAAACGTTGCTTGAAATGGCTTTAGCCGTGTTTGGTGACCAGATCTGAATAGCCAGGTACTTCCCCACCTTCCTCTTCCCCATCTCCCTCCCCTCCCCAATACCCTCAGCCTCACAACATACCCCAATTGGGGATGCCATAGTCTCACTGGCTCCAGACGGGAGCAGTTGGGACTCTTGTGCGGTAATACTGTAAAAAAAAAAAAAAAAAAAATACCATCTCTCTTCTCCTTCATCCTCCTTCCTCTCTTTCTCCTCTCCATCTCCTTCCCCTCCACACTACCTTCAGCCTCACAATATACTAATATACCCCAATCGGGGATTCCATAGTCTCACTGGCTCCAGATGGTTGGGAGCAGTTTAGACTGTGTGCGGTATTTCATAAAAAAAAAATCCCGAGTGATGCGTAAAATTATTGAAGTTCAATTTTCAGTTGAAAATTTGTTTTTTTTTTTATTGTTTCGCTTTCGTATTTAAATATTAATAAAATAAAAGATATCATTATTATCTTTTTAAATTATGTTCCGTCTTGTTATGTTATGTCAATCAGAATTGACAATCTATTGTTAACAGACCAATTACCATTTGTAATGCACAGACGTAATGTGGGCATGCTGAATCTGTTCTACAGGTATGCTAATGCGGCCTACTCTAAGCAGCTATTAGCATTGATCCCCTGTGCATCGGTGCACATGCGTGAATCTCGACGTGCACATACAGTTGATGGTTCACAGAACGGGCCGCTTTTCTGGCTAGTTTTTGTGTAAGACGGCTCGTATGCGGAGCAAATTACTGTTTTTACTCTTTCATATAATCCGGCTCTCTTCAAGACTTTAACCCGCCTTACAACGCTGCTCAACCGAGTGACGACATAGCTCCCCTGCCTTCCCCCGACAAAATATGACTATGACTATGTCTTTCAATAAGACTATGAGGACAGTCGACTTTTTGCACATTTCAATTTCCTGGCTCTTTTGTTGTATTTCTTGAATAAAAATAAGTTTTAATGCACTAATATAATTTATTAAAACTCATTTTAGGTAAAAGTCCTAAGTTTGTAAATAAATAATTGAATAAATAAATAATAAATGAAGCATCCTGTATATTTGCCTAGAAAATTCAAGAAGAACATGTAAAATATGGTGAAAAAGCCTATAAATGACATAATTTTAAGACTTACCTTTCTATATGAGCTACTGTTCTAAGGTTTATTGATTCTGAAGTCGGTGAAGTCAATTTTTAGTTCAATAACAGTATATATTCGCAATTAAACGTATTTTTAGTGGAACAATTTCGTTGTTAGAAAACAACTAAAAATCAACATAGCCGCACATTTTAACTAGCCGGCTCCTGATTGGTTAACAGTGGAGATTGAACATTCAAGACCTCAACCTTCTGCGGGATGTTGAACAAATAACTATGAAATTTTAAAAATATATTATATTCATAACTTTGAGAGTTTGAATGTTCAATATCCAGGAGATTGAACAAATAAGAACTGAAACATTATTCCGTGAGTGGATATTGGCACTCGAAAAATGCTTAAAATGTCACTTAAACCAAAAAATAAGGTTTTTTTGAACTTCATTAATGCGCAATAGGCTAATGTACCTACATATTGGCATTCATAACTCAGTTTTGCAAAAAAAGGTCTATTAAACATACAAGAACTAAGACAGCGATATGACAAAACCCAACATCTTTATTTATCAAAATGTAGCTCCCAGATCCAAGAAGAGCTGCAGGACTTGGAGAAACTGATTGAACGATAAGTATTTATGGGACGGACTGCAATAAACATGACGATTTTATTTCTTCTTCTTCTTCTGGCGTCCAGCTCTAAACACTGGCCTTCCTAATCCTTTACCCTCTTGGCGCTCGCACCCGTGGTGTTTGACAGCAACTGAAGAAGAGCGATTTCAGATATCATTATCAAATTAAGTCCTACTCATATTGGTTAGTTACACGATGATTTTCTAAATATAGTATGTGTCGTACTTCCGTCCACTTGGATACGTCAGCATTCAGTGAAAGTGGCAGTCATCGAGTTTTTTAATAATATTTTACCATAGTTTTGTTTGTTATCTGCAAAAATTGAAAATCTCCAACTTGTTGAAAACGTTTAGTTCCTAAAACTTACAATGAAGTGTTTCACCGACATCGATTTTTTGTATTTTTTGTTTTTGTGGTTTAGAAGATTTTTATACTTTGTAATTTTAAGTTTATTTGACTAGAGTGATTAATTGTATTTCAGGTTTATTAAAAATAAAATTTTTAACGAATTTATTTTATTGAATTCTACAATTTACGTAATAAAAAGTGTAAATATTCCTTAAAAAAGGAAGCCAATTTAAACAATGCTATGCGACCACCAGAGATATTCCGGTATTTTTTTTAAAGTTTCCCATCTTGGACTATAACGAAATATTTTAAAATTGACCAAAATGCGTTCACAGACAAACAGATATTTTTAAATTCATGTTATCAATAGTGTTGACAAAAATTGTATGATATTTCTACCTTTATAAAAGTACGAGTGAAAATTTATTTTATATTTATTCGTTCATATTTACTCTCCAAAATTTAAGTACCCTATTCAAAACCGAGATTTGCCAAATACTCGCAGATTTGTTACACATAAATATGAGGTTATATTTTCCACAACTATGCCACCCAGCTAACGAAATACTCCATAGCAAAAATACATCTTGGCCTTCATTACGCTCGTATGCATTACTATTGTGCTCATGGATTTTACTTCATTCGAGTTATTCTATCGATTTTCCCAAAGAAAGATATCAATCGAGATAGTTCAAATAATAGTTTTACAACCTGATTAGCAACTGGCTTATGATTTCCTTAGAACTTGTGCGTATATCTGTTCTGCTGTAAACGTATTTAAGAAATTTACTAAACGGTCAACGACGGCTTATTCAGAAACATGTTTACAAATCGGAAAAATCGCTTGACAAAATCCCCAAAACTTTAGGGCTGGGGGCAAACAAACTACTAACAGCCGTTTTTGAAATGAAAAGTAAATAATATTTTCCCTGAGCTGTAAACCTTATCCATATCACTTTAGATTCACTGGCCGTAGGACCTTCCGAGGGTTGTTCAAACGTAGGGTCTTATGCAAATACACCCAGCATTTTCGATTTTCCGATTCCTTTGATAGGTCTTCTGTTTTGTCCGAAACAACCCCCACATTATATGTGGCTATTTTTAACATATAAGGGATTTTTCTTCCCCAGAAGATAAAGATTTTTATTTTTTTTAATTTAAAGAAAATATCTTACAATGATTATACCAGCATTAATACATATTTAAAGTACCGGAAAATTATTTATTTTTGGTTACGGCTTAAAACCAATGCAGAGTATTTAATAAATTATTATGAAAATTTAATCACATGATAATACCGTCATATTTTCTTCTTTGAAAAAGGTAGTAATTCAAGCATTTTTTAAAGTAAAATAATAAGGTGCTACAAGGTTTTGCCCGAGTTTCAAAATGTATTTTATAAATATTTTTTTCTAGTGGAGCAATTAAAAAACAATGCTTGTTTTACATTTGAAGTCTTAGTAGCTCATTGCGGAACTGGTGTTTTAAGGCGGAAATAGTCAGGAAATAAATAAACAACTAAAAATGTGCAATTTTCTTGAAGACAGATCTCACTGTTGGAGAACTACTTCACACGCAATTTATTTGATCTGTAGTTGAAATTTCGTTACCGTGTTTGTCAGTTGCATTCATTTATGAACTCCATGTTTTCCCGCAGAACTAAAACGTTGGCTGATTGTTGGCGTTTGGCTCGAGATGGGAAATTCCCCGGTGACTTTACTCCCGTCCTAATGATGCCAAACTAACCAACACCTTGGCGGAATGCTGAGCAGATGCTTGTAGGTACTGACCTCTCGAACCACTGAACAGAGATTATTCCCTAGAAGTGCGGATGTCGCGAATTTACAGACGACCTTCCAACATATAGGTCAATGAAATTGATAACCTGCTTAAGGCAGTTTATTGGTACTAGGAAATGTTTGTCAATTTCAACAGAAGTAATGAAAAATTGGTCTTATTTGTCAAACGAACAGATTGGCATAAGGACGTGCTTATGAAACAGTCCTGTCTATTCATCTCTTTTGCATCTCGAATAGAAGTCTTCTTTGAGTTTCTTTCATAATTCCAGGCAATTGAAATGTTTTATACAATATAGTGGAAAATTATGCGTTTATTGGTTTATTAGATATTTCTTGTGTAGTAAAAAAAAATATTTTTTAATGTATTTTTGAGAAAAGCACAATACAATTTTTTTTAGAAAAATCTCTTCTTATTTAATAAAACCTCATACTGTCTAAGTTACAGCTTGCACACTTTTTGGTTTGCTTTGTATTACATTGTAATAGTTTCTTTAAATTCTGCATCCACATAATTTTCGAAAACAATTTGCTTTATTTATAACCAAAAAAAACATTTAATTTATCACGACCGACTGGTTTTGCGTAACACAAACATCATCGGAGTTTAATTGTTGTATTTGTTATATTTCAATAAAACGTCAAGCCACGAAGTAAATAAATCATTTTCGCCTTAGTTCTTCTAACTAACTCAACTGATTCGTACATACTAATTTTTTGTTCATTTCGCTGCGTATTTCAGTATTTATTTCAACTTATAATATGTGCATTAAAAGTAGTAAATTCTTAAATAATAACAAAGTATATAATCTCTGGGGTAACTTAAAATTTGGCCACCCATTATGTGTTAGTTATGTATGATGGCCTCATTGTTTAACTGCATGGACCCAGTGCAACCACGGCATCCTCAATTGGGATATGTTCTGATGCTGAAAGGAGTCGGAGAAGGAGGAAGTTTGGGAAGAGCCTGTCTATTCAGATCAGGTAATCAAACACTTCTACTGCCATTTCAAGCAATTTTCTGAGACTGATCGGTGGTCTTTTACCTGGGCGATGCTGACAGATTAAAGTATTTTTTTAATAATAACATTTATCTATCGGTACCATACTTGACAGTGAGAATTTTCGAAACAATGAAATATTTCCCGGTATAATATTTATCTCACGTTTAAAGTACTTGTTTCTCACCTCGAGTTATAAAAATTATGATGGTAATATTTACTGTCGTAGCTTCCTAGCACTCGAAGCCATTTTGTCCGGCGGTCAGGAGCTTCCGCTTCCGGCAGAGTCGGGATGTTAGGGGAGAGGAGGTATAGGGGGTGTCGGACCTTACTTCCCTTGGGCCCAGGGTAGTTAACACTGGTGAAGCTGTTACAATAAAAAAATTCTACTTCCATTCTTAGCAACTACTGTAAGTATTGGAAGATAAATCAAATAATGTTCAGCGCTGTTTTGCATGAACCCTCCAGTGGAAAATATAAGTTTTTAACAAGTCTTCAAATACGCGGTATTTATTATTTTATAAGGTTTTAAACATTTTGGCTATTTTTGTTTACTGGTTAGTCATTTTAAGTATTGTCTAGGAGATAAAGTGTAAATGGTAGCACTATATATTTACGTACAGTATTGGTAATTATTTACTAAAAAAATGTTTAGATAGTTTAAACCACCCGAATTTTAGTAAGTACATAATCGTATCTGAAAACAAGATAAGTATTTCTAAAACATTATTTTCATCTCTCTTTATCTTAACAAAAAATAAAGAAAATACATATTTTCTTTCGGTCGTAAATTGTCTTATGAAAGGAGCTTTTTATTCCCTATCTGATTGGTAATAATAATGACTTAACACGTGAGTGTCATATGAAAGATTTAGTAATTCAAGTTTTACTTCAACTGATTATTAAGATATAAAGCCTCACCGACTGCACTCGATGTTTGGAAGCAGAAATGCCTCTTTTCCACAAAAAAACTTAATAAGAAAATAATAATAATTATTGAATAATTTCTTAAGCGTCGTTTTTGCAGGGCAGTACATAGAAAAAACTAATACTGTATACAGAGATTTTTTCTCTTACAACAAAAAAAAACTAGAAAACGAAAGATCTGTTTCGCAATACACCATTAGGGGGAAATGGAACATAAGTTATATTATCATTGCGTTCATAGATGGCCTTTATTTAATATTAATACATAATTGTGTAAAAAATAACTCAATTCTTTCAAGAAAGGCATAGGAATACAATATTGTATTTAATAATACGTACAATACTGTTTATTCATATTCATATTATGTGTGTACGGGAGCAAACAACTAATTTATCTTTATATTTTAAAGCATAACAGGCAAAAAAAAAATTTTTCATTAAAATTGAATTAGCGCCATCTGCAAATGCACACATTATAACTTATGCTCCGTTTACACTAAGCAACAATTTGGGAGACGGGTATCGGTACTGCAGCCACGGGAATCATTTACTGGATAACCAACACCCCTGCCATTGGTCACCCCAAATAGTTCAATACGTTTGTTGACTTAGTAGTTGTACCTGGGTTCATTGGGTGAGGTTTATCTAAATCATGGCAGCGGATGCATTTCCCCACCTACTGGGTGGCTGGTCGGATCGGGAGAGACTTGAGGGAGACCTTTTGACCTCTCCAGCCGGGCTCTTTATCGACCCTTGCACCGCAGTGGGAGGGATGGGTTCATGCGTACGTCAAACCTGGACACATTGACCCTCAGATTGCAGCTAAAACTACTCCTTAGAATAAAATAGGTATTTCGCAATAAGTGTTAATTAAGCACAATTCTGATATTATAATAGTATTTTTAATAATATTGTCAAATAAGGAATTCCAACAAAAGACGTCACCGTCTGAGTCGGTAGTGATGCCACCCGCTTCCTTGACCTACCCTGCCGCTGTGCCAGTCTCCCGCCCCCGCTCCGCCCGCCGCGCGCCGTCTGACCGGAGATTTATCCCCCGGAACGCAAACAACGGAAACTCTCGTGTAAATTGTAATTAAATATTTGCGAACCTCGCTCCGCTACGCCCGGGGGGCGGCAAACAGAGCCACTTCTTCCGGTCAAGAAGTAATGTCCGCACCCTGCATCAGTTAATTACCACAACCCAACATTTTGATGATTCTGATTTGTGTAATTGGTGCGCGTGATTAACAATTTTGTTGACAGAATTGATTGGTGACAGTTTACGAAATATGCTACGATTATATTATGTAACGACATTTGGTATCGAGTAGTACCTACCAAATCGGTGGATAAATGAGATGTTAAAAAAGAACTACATTTTTTGACTATGAAACAAATTGTATATTTGGTTTATATAAAATAAACAAAAATGATTTCGTAGGAACTACAAAGCAACATAAATTAGAATCACGATTTACACGGAGAGGGGATGCGAAATGAAAAATAAATTAGATTTACCAAAGAAAATCTCAAGCACACATATCTCTGTGTGCTTGTAATAAAATTCCGAATGTTTATTTAAAAAAAATCATAAACTATAGTTTCTTGTTGTGTAATTGAATACCGGTACTTAAATTTCGTCTAACAAAATATATTTCCGTCTCATTTGAATTTCGAAAACTTCTTTTTTATTAGAAATATATAAGCCTTGATTAGGTTAATATTTGGAATACTAGACACGCCCACTAGGCACTTCTCGTGTTATTCTTTATTCTACATTATACTTGCCTAATGTCAACGTCTTTTATATTTTTATGTTTGTTAATTATTAACACATGCGGTGACGTGATCTTACTCAAGATTGATAAAGGAATACTTGGACTTAAACCGAAAACGTTGTCGCAAAAATGTCAACTAAACAAGCATTGAAACTACTGCGACCAACAAACTAATCGATGACAAAAACAAGGTTACTGTTTTAATCTCTGCTCTCGATGATACGCAAGTCGCGATATGCTACGCGTTTACCGTATTGGAAAACCAAGTGATGAAAAACCAAGGTCACTAAGAATAGAATTCAACAACTCCACAACATCCAGAACATTGCTAAGTAAACGTCAAAAAATAGTTCGCACATACTCCGTTTAAAGTTTGCCAAGTTCAAATTATTGTCAAATACATTTATATTGTTTAAGTATTTGTTACCAAGTTTGTGTAAACGTTGTATTGGAGAGTAAAAACTATAGTTGGAATGAGATGTATGTATGTAAAATGTTGATATTTGCCTAGTTGTTCGTGTAGGTATGTGTAGATTTATTAAATGCAGGAGTTCACAACAATCGAATTTAGAGTTCAATAATTTTAATAAAAAGGTTAGGTTGTTTATTTTTCTTCTGTTTTCTAATGTCGGAATATTTAAAAGATTCAATAATGACAGATAATTTATGTGTTCTAAAGGGATGTTAGGTATAAATTGACGAAGCGTAGACATTTTCTTTGAATTCTTTCAACATTATGAATATGTACATTGTAGAAGGGCGACCAAACTATGGAGTTATGTTCTATCAGGTTTCTAACAAGGGATATGTACAATAGTTTTATGATTTGTAAAGATTCAAAGTTTTTAATTGTTCTTAATATAAAACCTAATGTTTTCATACCCTTATTCACAATTTGTTGAATGTGAGCCGTAAAGTCTAGTTTCTCATCCATTATTATGCCAAGATCTCGCATTTCCTTTACTCTTTCTAAATTTATTTTATTTATTGAATAGCCAAAAAAATTGTGATATTTTTTTTTCTCTTTTTCGTTGTGATGCTGGGCGGTGGATGAAGACGTTACAGTCGAGTTAGAGGAAGTGATTTTCAAGATATGTTTTCCTCCGCCCGGAGACGTAACGCTGGGCGTAAGGCGAAGAAAGTGCGGTGACCAGACGCGGTTGGGAGGCGAAGAAAGCGCGGTGATCAGACGCGGTTGGGAGGCGAAGAAAGCGCGGTGACCAGACGCGACCGAGAGGCGAAGAAAGCGCGGTGACCAGACGCGACCGGGAGGCGAAGAAAGCGCGGTGACCAGACGCGACCGGGAGGCGAAGAAAGCGCGGTGACCAGACGCGACCGGGAGGCGAAGAAAGTGCGGTGACCAGACGCGGTTGGGAGGCGAAGAAAGCGCGGTGACCAGACGCGACCGGGAGGCGAAGAAAGTGCGGTGACCAGACGCAGTTGGGAGGCGAAGAAAGCGCGGTGACCAGACGCGACCGAACCTGAGCTGCAGAACTGCAGAAGCCGCCACCTAGGACCTCAGCCTTACTTAGGCCATCACGTAGAACTAACTCAGTGACGACAAGGTAGTAACTGTGAACAGTGACAATGTAAATAGTGGAGAAGCAATCCGAACCATATGACAACTAGTTATGTTAAAGATGTAAGTAGATCTAAGTATAATTTAGATTTAGTATTAAAACTTGACGAACCCAATTAATATCGAGACTTTGTAATGATCTGCCCTTTTCATCAAACTTTTCCTTCTCTTCTTTCTACGATAAATTTTCTTTAAGTCCCATAGGTAACTTTTCCATAAGTCTTTGGTTATATATATATCCGGGGTAGGAATGTCCTCCCTGCCGTCTTTCAAGCCTTTGCCCCTCTCTTTATTACACACCCCTTCAAGTGTGTACATCCTAGTTTGTCTACGTGACGTACGACCTTGAACGTACTCATTTCACGTGACGGTTCAGTATAAAAAGGCTTCACCGAACGTTGTGTTGGTTTTTCTTTTGTTGCTCGGTATAGAAACCTAGTTATCTATGTATGTGTGGTATCCCTCGGTTCTTTTGAGATAGAGTGAGTTGAATCTATTACCGCTGTATTTTAAAGCTATTTCATAAACCTTATCTTCTAAGTCGCCTGCTCCACAACTAGCTACGCGATTCTATCTATCGTAGGGTAATGTGAATATAATAAAGTGTTAGATTTTATATATGTGATATACATACGATAAATTTATGGTGTTAGTTGTCGGCGCCATCCATGTATATATTTTGGGAGGGGAAGGAGAGGAAAGGAAATGAATTTTTTTCAAGCTAAGATTGGCTCCTCCTCTTTACCAAACAAAACCGATGGATGATAATTTGAACAAGGCGATCGATATCTGCGTGTCTGGATATCACAACCGGCCGGGTCTCCCCTTGTTCCAAATCGGCAACCGTCACGCCAGAATAAAGAAAACCAGGTCTCATCACCAATTTCAGAATTGCCCCAACCTCATGCACCTCCAGGAAAATCTACTTTACTGAGTGTAGAAGGAGAAAACCATGACATCCTTTGTCACGAATCTAGTCGCGAAAATGTGACACGTAAGGTCCTAAGTTACGCGCCACCTCCAGAAAACGTTGTAACTTCCTCGTCGTCGGGAATTTACATCCCTTTCTAGGTCAATAACATATATAACACACGACGATCTTGTTGACATTTAGCCTGCTTTTATCGATAGGTTGTGTGCCTACCCATTCAGCCAATTATCATGTGAGATATATGTAAGGTTTACTCGAAATGCCAAATTTAGGATGAGGACTGTCTGTATTTTAATATTTGGTTCCAGTAATTATTTTATTAGGTTACAAGCATCCTCGTGTATTAGGTATGGGTAACTTCTACTGAATACCTATCCTCTCAAGTAGGTATAAACGGATAATTGGTTTGATTTTTGCATTTAATTTAAAGAGGCTGCCTACCTCTCGAAAGGTACCTGTTGAGAAAAGTTGTTCGGTTGGTAGTTTTATTTCGGAGAATACCATCTCCCTCTTTTGACTCTAGATTTGTTTTTGTGCATCCCAATTCGTAACTTAGAAAGTCAAACAATAGATGAAAAGTATTGAATTAGAAAGTCAAATAACAGAAGAAAAGTATTCATTTTGTTCTGTCTGGTTGCATCCGATCGCTTTCTATTCGGGCGGTCATACGCTAGCAAAACTTCCCCTTTGACTGACTGTACACCGCGCCTCTCGGCCTATATATGAAAAGGTCATTGGCCTGTCTCCCACTCACAGCTGATTGACAATTCGTCTAGCGTATTCCTTTTTATGGGAAGATTATTTGGGTTGCAGGCGTTGCAAACTCGGTTCCTGTATCCGTCCTTTTAAAGGGTCTTCTGGAATTTAATAAATAATATAAAAAAACTCACCCTGTTAGCCACCTCCAAATCCTAGTGTGAATCTTACCTGGTTACACTATATAGCTAAATCAGTTTAATTTTCGATCTCCTCCCTATCGGCTTCTTTCCTCCTTATAGCGAAATCCTTGCAATTTGTTGAATTTTGATCCCCTCCCTACGCCTTAAAAAGGGTAATTAAATAATTCTCTAATTAAAATTGTACCTCCCTAATCTGTCAGGATTCGAACCCGAATTTTATGATTTGTTTGATTTTCTGGTTTACGGTCTCCGTGGATAGACCGCCATCTCGCCAACCTTTAATTCTACTCTAATCCAATTAAACACTTCCTGCCTTTAAATACGTTCACTCTGTTTTAAAACGCAATCATCATTATTATTATTTTCATGTTTTTAAGACAAGTAACTTAGTTTGGACTACATATTTACGAAATCACGTTTAATCTAACACACTTTATAACACAATCGCGATTGCACAACACTTTGCGCCCCTGAGGTGGTTTTTTTTTCACAAAACGGCGCTCTACAAATTGTCCAATTATTTTATTGTCATTATTATTAATTGTATTTTGACTCAGTCCAACCACTTTCACTTCACACAAACACCGGTTCAATAATATTTCACTTTAATTCAAAAACCAACAAAGCTTTCTAACACCATCTGAATTCACTAATTAACTGTAATCTCACACATCACTTCTGCTTTGTATTCATTTCTCGGGGCTGTCAACGTACCCAAGTTCAAGACTCGACTGTTTCATCGATCTCTGCTCCCTTCCCGTGGGAACGTGTTTACGGCCTGCCTGTCAATAAATCTTCTCATATTCTAAAAAAAATTTTTTTTTGGAGTACGTTTGTCTCGTTTATTTTATGTTAGTATTCAATTCATCACAACTTATTATTTTAAGATGTTCTTAATTAAATTCATCTCCTTAGTCCCCACACAAGTGACCCGAATTGATAAGAAGGTAGAACATACGACTTAAGAGGTAAGTATAAAAGAGCATATGTTAACAATATGTTACACTATTTATAAGCCAAAATAGCTTTTATTAATCGCCCGGTGATATTGAACAAACCTTAAACACTTCCTTATAAGAAAAACGTAGGAAAAACTTTGATCTCATTTGCATCTGCATTATTATGACTCAACTCGGGAATCATCCAGTTCAATATTCCTTGCCGTAGAATGAAGTAATGATTTTTTTTTTCACAATCAACCCTACCATAATCTAAAGTACAATTCTCTACTCTCAAGAAAATCTAAACTTGTTTACTAAAACCAGGTCAGTGCTTTGAAATTTGTGGTGCCAGTTTAAATGATTTTTATTGGTCCTTGCAGAAATAAATATCAATTCATCTTTATTTAATAATATATAATGTTAAAATTAACAGCCGCCATCTGCTAGTTAATAACTCAAGTAATTGAATGGAAGGTTTTGAACTTAACTAAGCTTGTGTTTATAGTTTAGTTTGAAAAGCAATAGAGGTCCCGCCTATTCCAGCTCACAAGACAAACTCATTTCCCGTCATAGTTTGATAAATATCAAGTCGTTTTTTTTATAAAACCAACAATGTTCTCACTTAGAAACATTTTTTTTTATTACAACAGCAGAGCGAGCAAACTATTTTTGACCACCAGGGAGATCAATACACTCATTCATAAAATAGGTATTTAGAGTAACTGAACTTTATTGCTAACTCTGAATTATATTGCTTGCACACTAAATAACCAGATATATATAAAAAAAACAGCCAGAAAATTAACTAAATAAAAGTAATGCTTTAAAAAACAAAAGTGCGTAATTTTCTCGTCTTGTTTTGTCCAGTTTTCATTTCTATCCTTTTCTTTTCCCTTTCTTTGTTACCACGTATTATTTACTTTCACCAATGTCTTATTGGATGAGTACCTTTTTGTTGGTTTTTGTTTTTCTATTTTTGTACTGTATTGTACGAGAAAATTTTAATTTTGACATCACAATACCAATGTGAAATTGTATCCATTAACTCCCATCTATATTTTAAGTTCCTCTCGCCTTAAAATGAGTTTTGTAACTCATCAGGATTGCTCTAACAAGCAATACAAATATGAAAAAACATGTTTTTTTATGCCTATTGTTATGAGTTGCCCATACCCATACTTAATTACTTAAATACATACATGTAGACATACCTATCCACTTGGCCGGAAGCTGATCACGCGATTAAAACATGTTACCACGTACCTACAGCCAATGGGAACGTTCATTTGGAAGCATCACCATATATGGAACACTGAAAACATTGCACGTGGACTAAATGCTCACATACGGAATACCCCCACCCTCGCCTCTAGCCGCGAGCTGGACATGGGAAGCCAGCGAGCGACGGGAAGATTACCAGTTGCCCGGAGACCGCGTTTAAAGTAACACGATGCATCTTTACTCCGACCGTCGGCTCGCTGCCGACTCGCGGACCCTTTACGTTGTATAGTTGGGTCACGTCCTGGACCACCAGCCGCCACAGACACCTTATTGTATAATTGTGTCATGTCTCCGAGTCTACCACTTCCTGGGCCATCACCTACTTGCCGCCCACAGACCCGTTGTTATATAATTGTGTCATGTCTCCGAGCCTACCTCTGCCGGTGCCCTGCATCAGCCTGAGGCGGTGAACTTGTTGCTTCCCGCCTCAGACCCGCCTACTTGTCGTCCCGCCTACCTGCCTGATGTGAGGAAAGCCCTTTGCCATGCCCGCCTCAGAGCCGCCTACTTGTCGTTCCGCCTACCTGCCTGATGTGAGGAAAGCCCTTTGCCATGCCCGCCTCAGAGCCTCACAGTCCCACCTTCACATGCCGCCTACGCTGCCCTTTCCCTGCCTGACGCTAGCTCAGCCAATACTCTAGGCCATCACCAGCGCCCGCCCGAGGCCCGTTGCCTCGTACGGGGCCGCCCATCCCCGACCTTCCGGCACCCGCCGCCTTCGCTGCGCGGTGAGCTCTGGCTCCCGCCTAGGCCCGTCCCCATCGTTTTTAACACGTGAGCTACTAATATACCTAATTCTATCTGAGCCCTAGAGTCATAGCTAGCCTTATGTTTAGGTCTTAAACTGGTTTATTGTAACTGTCTAGCATTTCCCTTTGTATGTGATAATAAACCTTTCATACCGAAGTACCTGTTTCATTCGTCATTCTACCGTGGTAGTGTGTAGACGTGTTTATAGAAAGACAATACATTATTAGAGAATTGTCACATTTATCTAAGTTTTGCCGGGAGCGAGGTGTTCCGCGAGGCGGTCACAAGCTTAACCCATTATGGACGTGCTGTCGATAATAGAAAACATAAAATTAGAAATTTCAAATATTTCTACGGTAAAGGACTCGAAAGCTAAAAATAATCTGGAATTAAATATAAAACTATTAGAAGAAAAATGGACTCAGGAAAAAATATCTTTTCAAAACGAGATTGTTTGTCTGCAGTCAAAACTAATTGAAAAATTAGAAAAAAAAATCGAGAATACGAGCTATTTTGAAAAAAAGTAATCCCGGAATCCAAATTCTCATTGATCATCAAAGGTGAAGATTCGAACATGACATCGGATGCTCTTAAAGAACAAATCGTAAAGAAAATTAAAATAGCAAACTTGGGTATCGCAGTGAACGGAATACGAAAAGCCTCGCAAAATAAATTAATTATATCTTGTCCTTCAAAAGAACATGCAGAGAAATTGACAGATGAAATCAATAAAACCCTTAAAAAAAACATGGTTGCAGAGGAATTAAGAAAGAAAAATCCAAAAATATTCATAAGAAATCTTCAAGTAGATTTAACTGAAGAGGACATAATTGAGGCAATAAAAACACAAAACGATGGAATAAAAGATATCATGAATAGCGATACTAAAAACACGATTAAACTAATAAAAATGTTTAAACCAAAAAACCAAAATGGACTCACTAATTATATATTTGAAACCAGCGGAGCAGTAAGGTCTTACCTCATGGAAAAGGAAAAAATTAACATTGGTTTTAGCAGAGTACGAGTGGAAGATGCCAGCCCCTTGACGCAATGCTACCATTGTCTCAAATTTGGTCACACTGCATTAAAATGTTTTAATAAGGACAAACGTGCGACGTGTTTACATTGCGCAACAGATCACGAATGGAAGGAATGCCCTAACAAAAACACTGAAGAAAAATGTAGTAACTGTGCACATCAGAACACCTTATTCAAGATGATCCTAAATACCAATCACAAAGCTAATAATACTAATTGTTCTTACTACAAAAAGATGATGCATATCGCTCAAAGTCGTATAGACTATGATTAGGTATGTATTATAATTCTAAAAAACAATTACAATGCTAATCACAATTTTTTCATTTTTTAACTTCATATTATCACTTTCATTTATGCATCGTAATGTATATAATTTATTGAGACATAAATATTTCATATCCTTGCCGAAAATTTTTGCCATTTATGTTACAATGCATTATCCCATTGCCACAGTGTTAAACGCTAGTATACTGAAATCTATGATTATATTGATGTTCGCGCACTCTTCGTGTATTCGTATGTGTAGAAAAAGTTCAATATGTAATTATTGTTGCCAATTAGTAAACCTACCTTGTTCTGTACAAAACTATAATCTAACCTGGAACATATCGGAAATACTAACTGCTATATTGTTATGTATCTATCGTATTTATATTTATAAATCCCAATACATGTTTATATATTATTGCTGCCAATTGAAATATTATTCTATATGGGTGACTTGAACTGTGATTTTGATTCAGCAGAAATAGATTATGAACGCACGTCAATTTTTGAAAACTGGGCTACAAAAAAACATGTGTTAGGAAATAATAAAATAACTGCCCTCAACTTAAATATACGATCTTTATCTAAATATTGGGACACTTTACTATTAATTGTTTCTAGCTCTTTGAGAAACATCGACTTAATTTCGCTATGCGAAACGTCTATTAATGAAAATAATATAAATCTTTATAAATTACCGGGATTTAATTCGTACCATTTTTGTCGAACAAAAAGATCGGGTGGCGGTATTATTGTGTACGTGAAAGATCACCTTACATTTGAAAAAATAAATATTATGACTAATAATTTTGAATGCGTTTACGGAACCATTTCAGTAAACAAACATATTCGCTTACATCTTTTAGCAATATATAGACCGCCAAATACAAAAAAAAAATTATTTCTTGATGAGCTGGAGACAATATTGGGAAATATTGATATAAAAGAATCCGTATTGGTTCTAGGTGATACGAATATTAATTTATTAAATGTACACGAACCCATAACTATGCAATATGAAAACCTCATGTCTCATTTTGGAATGACTAGATGTATAAATGATGTGACTAGAGAAGCGATATTGACTAATTATGTAACGGCTTCATGTTTAGACCATATCTATGTAAGAGTGAAGGAGACGACCGAAATCAGTTCATGCGTATGCGATTCAATAATAGCTGACCACTACCTAACTGCAGCTAGTATTAACTTCTGTTACTATGATAAATGTACCGTCGACAAATCGCACCAAGAGTATTACACTGCACTATCGGACAAAAGGATTGATTTATTGATCGAAATCACCGATTGGAATGCAATGTTAAAATTGTCTGAACCAAACATTATTTATGCAGAATTAAAATCGATTTTTAAAAATATTTATGAAAAAAGTACCTTTACAAAATTAAAAACAAAAAAATTTTGAAATAACCAAAAAACTTGGATGAATGACAGTCTCGCTGAAAGTATTCTAATACGAGATGCCATGTGGAAAAAGTGGAAAAACACGCCTAATAATAAAAAATATGAAATCTCTTTCAAAAAATATAGAAATAAACTTAATAAACAAATATTAAACACAAAAAAGGCATACTATAATAACAAATTTAATCACTGTTTCAAGAACATTAAAAAAACATGGAATGAAATTAATACAATTTTGGGTAGGAAAAATAAATCTGGTTGCGATGAAGTCTTATCTAAATATTTCCTAAAGTCACAATCTTCTGATGCAGTGGCAGAAAATTTTGCTAACTTTTTTGATGAAGGAGTTAATAAGTTGTTACATGAATGTGATTTCCGAGCGTCTAATCACTTGCAAGAATCCCTACCGCATTCAATGTACTTACCTAGAGTTAATGCTAAGCAAATTGAATATATTATCGGAGGTATGAAAAATTCAAAGTCACCGGGCATAGATCTAATTCGTATGTTTGATTTAAAAAAACATGTCAAATTACTTAGCCCTGTTATTGCTCACTTTATCAACAGAATAATCGATACCAGCCTCATCCCCGATGAATTAAAAAATAGCATTGTAAGACCTATTTTCAAAAATGGATATCACTCCGAAATTAACAATTACAGGCCAATTTCTATTCTCCCGGCACTAGAAAAAATTTTAGAAAAATATATTTCGATAAATTTAGATAAATATTTGAATAATTTGAATATTATAGATGAATGCCAGTACGGGTTCCAGAAAAAAAAAGTTGTGATAAGTTGCTGGAAAAATTTTCTGATTTTATAAATTCTCAACTTAATTCTAAAAAACATGTACTGGTGCTTTTTATTGACTACTCAAAAGCTTTTGACACTCTCAGCCATATACAATTAATTAAGGTTCTTGAAAACATTGGAATCCGGGGTAAACTCCTCTCATTCTTTAAAAACTACTTAACTAATAGAAAAATGAACGTAAAGATTTTAAATGATATGAGTAAAGGAAGACATATTAAATCAGGAGTACCGCAAGGATCAATTTTAGGTCCAAAATTGTACATTATATATGTTATTGTTATGTCAAAACTCTTTAAAAAGGCCTTTAGATTCATTTTTGCTGACGATACTGCACTTGTAGTATCCAATGAAAATCCTATCATAGCTATTCAACAATTGCAAAGTGACTTTAACGAGCTACTTAAATGGGCTCATGATGTTGGTTTAATTATTAATGTTAAAAAAACAAAATGTATGTATGTAAAATCACCAAGCCTGGGAATATGGAATATACCCAAAATAATTGCTCATAATTCTGAATGTATTCATAGAAAAATTGAAAATATTTGCCACTGTGAAACAATTGACTTTACTAACGAATATACTTATCTGGGACTAATAGTAGACAATAAATTTAAATGGGATAAACAAGTGGCTAAAATCTGTAACCAGCTCCGATCTTTTGCAAGTAATTTTTATAAACTGAAATTTGTTTTGCCTCATTGTACTCTTAAAATAATTTATTTTTCTATGGTCGAATCCATACTCAGATATGGCATACGAACTTGGGGGCACTCAAGCAATATTTATATTAAATATATACAAAACTTACAAATTGCTATAATAAAAAAAATTGTACCACCGAATATCTACAGACAAAGAAGTAATCTAAAACTACTGTATGGTTCTGAGGGCCTACTTCCAATAAAGGGTCTTCTTTGGTACATTATTATAATGGATAATGAGGGAGATAGCAAATATAAAAAGCAACCGGTGCATAATCACACAACAAGATTCACTGAAAATAAGGGCCTCATTATTCCAAGAGTAACAAATAAGTATGGAAGCCGAACGCTTAAATATTTAATACCAGAGATTTTCAATAAATTTAATAATTATTTTAAACCTCAGAATAATGAGAGACCCTGCCCCAAAAACACTAAGCGTTGGCTAATAAGCGACGAATCAATGTATCTCTGAACATTATTATTGATGTATTCCTGAACATCTCAACGTACCTGCCTAAATAATTTGTATATAGGTAGGTACTTTGATATATATTATTTTGTGATATTGTTTATTGTATAATTTTGTGTCATACATGTATTAAAAATTAAAAATGTTTTATATATATTATTTGTAGAACCTACAGACAAGCCGTCATGTGTGACAGCTTTGTGGGACTGCATATACCTGTATCTTTAAAAATTTATAATAAATAAAAAATAAAAAAAAAAATAAAAAAAATCGATATCGTACTACAGAACCTACCCCCAAAGATGGAGTTCTACCCTCTGCTGGCACCACTGTGCGGCGAGCATATAATACACTATAACCCAGTAACATACATACGCATATACTTAACACTGGCGACCAAAGTGGTGATATGTTACAGAATACACTATATCACTGTATAACACTGTCGCCACGTGATGCGGTATAGTGTAACATGTAGAACTCTCCAGTTAACACTGTTACTGTTGTTAATATATTTGTATAAATATAAATATATATTTTTTTAAATTTGAACACTGTAAATTTAAGTCCAAAGTTTGTACGTAAGTTATTTCGTCGAAGAAGCTTTGACTTTGTTTAAGTGCTTTATCATGCTTTGTACTGAAAGCTGGGCTTAACATTTGATATTCGAAATAATCGAACGATGCATTTGATTTTTTAATCAAAGAGATTATAATGAAAAATGTCAATTTGGAAAGATCGCTTTCATTACGTATTAATTTCAGTTGTCTGTGATGTGTGCAATATTCCTGCGTAGTAATCTCAAATTAAAAAAAAGAGCTGATGATTACGTGAAATTGGACAAGCGATAAAGTAGTTACCACCAATTAATAATGAGATTTTAAAAACATACTTTTAAAGGAATTATGTAAAATGGGAAATAGCACAATGGACCTATGGCCTAAGTGCGCACGGGAACTACATGTAAACCGTCTCCGCTCTATAAATAAATAAACATATGTATTTTATTTTATTAATTATGTGTTAGATGTCTGTATTTCTTTCGTTTAAATTTTTGACAGATTATTATAAGTATTTGTACTAACGGTGCTCACTCAAAAGGTAGTCTCCTTCATTTCAAACATCAAAAAATATAAATATTTTATAAAGAAATAAAAAAATATATATAAAGAATGTCCGGTCAGTGGCTAAGTTGGCATCGCGCCTGGGTCCCACCGGGGCTTAGTGAGTTCAATTCCTCGGCTGACTATGCCCTCTATCACGACACAAGCCACATTTCCGCATACAGTAATTGTAGAAGAAGTTATTCACGGGTCTGCGATAGTATTAAATTAAAAAAGAGATGCTTATATTTTACCAACTCCAATGCTTAAATACTCCGAAAAACATATTTGCAGATTAATGAGTAAATCTCTTTCCCAAGAGAACAGTATTTGTAATGAAAGCTTTATGATTTAAGCCTCTTAGTATCGCTCTAGTGAACGACCATTCAGAATCGAAAAGTTAAGCCATATCAAGCTACATTTCAATTTGAGAGGCGGGTTTGGGTACCGCCGCCCCGGAAACAATTTATTGGATAGCCAACACCTCTGTCATAGTCACTACAAGGGGTTCGCTGCTTTTAGTGATTTATCAAGGGTGCCTGGGCTACTTGCCAGATCGGGAAGGCTGGTTTGGGGAGACCCTTTGACCTCTCCTTACTGGCCTCTCGACACATCGCCTTGTGCCTCAGTAGCAGGGATAGATTAATATGTTCGTTATTCCTGTACAAACTAATCCCTAGATTCCTACCCAACCCTTATACCCTTTACCTTCCGAGTACTTCCACTCCTTGAAAAATATTCTTCACACAGCATCATTTGTTTCATTTACCTACATATAGAACTAACTTTAGAAAAAATTCACCAATTCCACGTATATGTGCCCAATATAATACTAAATTTTAAAACCTAGACATTTTTAGCAATACACTTCACAAATATCGATTAGAAGTAACTCGTACGATTGAAAATTATTACAATAGTATGGAATGTATCCAGAGCATCTCCTATCCTCATCCTAAATTCCTATTCCTCCCCTCCTCACAAAAAAAAACGGATTTTGTAACAAGATCTGAACATTCGGGTACTTCCCCATTTTGCTTTTCTATCTACCCCCCCCCCCCCCCCTCCTTCACATTACTTTCAGCCTCATAATGTATCGCAACGGATAGGAGAAGTGTGTTGCAATCAGTTAAAAATACTCTTTTAGTCTCTGATCTGGATATGAATGAATAATTAGGTATATGAAACCACTGCAACAGATATTTTACACATTACATATATTTATTCGTTACATAAGTTAACTTACACGATAAATTTCATTATGTAGATACCTATGTATTTTATTAACGAAATCAGAACACTAAAGAAAAACATCGAACAATCTTAGTGTTATTTGATACGATTCCTCAAAATATTAATATGAAACTGCTTGTTGAGGTTTAAAGTCAATGTATCCACCAGATTTCACCGCTTATCCCATATGTTTAGGTTCAATAAATTTGGTAAATTATGGCAAACGATCGCTCAAAGGTTTTTGCAAACATGGCATAATACGCCAAAAATCGCTCAAGTGGTTAAAAAAAAATTAGATATTGTTTGAAAAACATAATAGATTCCTATTTATTGAGCATAAAAACGTTAGTGAGCAATTGGAACAAGAATAATAGTAGGTATACGTGTATTTTAGGTAATAATAGATATAACGTAATAAATTGGTTGTAGTATTCATAAAAATAATTTCCCTCGAGGAAGATTGAATTCATTTCTTATTCATACAGCGAATCCCCCAAGGCATAGTTAAAATATGGTAAGCCTTCAGAAAATACATATTTTGCAAAATTCACACAATAGGAGTAGGTATTAAGTATCATAATTCTTTGGGTTTTGCTAAGAAAATGGCGTAATGATGTAGGGTTGTCTCTTCTTGATACTAACGCAGATCCGTGAAAAATCACGAAATATTATGGATAATTAATTTATTGGACAATTTGTATAGCGCCGCTTTTGTGAGATATCACCTCAATGGCGCTTTACAGTTGTAAATGTAAGTAAAATAAAGAACAGGAACAGGTGACCTATCCTCACATAGATACCAGGCCTTGGCAGCACCACTGTGACGTTCGACGAAGATAGAAGATCGAGACTCTTCAGCAAGAATCCTAAGTGGTGAAGAGACTGGACCAGCTGCTGCAGCGAGAGAGTCCACCGCGTCCACCAACAGTGCCAGCACGAGATTCGTCATCCGTCCAGGTATGTATCTGCTGCTAATAAAGAAGCTGACACAATATCCTCACATAGATACCAGACATTGGCAGCGAGCGGCGAGTCCATCATTCTAGTCTCTATTTTTAATAATAATAATAACATTTTGATGATTTACACGGTGTCGTCCTTGTGCAAAATTACCTAATCTTTTCTTGTCTATTTTAGTCTCTTCTAGTCACTTCTTAGCTATTCATGCCACTTACTGCATCTTCTCGACCAAAGAGTAGTTCCATGTTCTCGACCCTTTTAGGTTCTACTTCTAGTCTAATCCTATCTCTTCTAGCTAAGTTTTCATCTCAGCGTAGTTTGCCTAATCCTGGCTTTAATACCTATATATATATAATAAAAATCCAACAAAAAATACAATTTCCACTATTGAGTCGTGATCCGACGATTTCATACCTCTGTCTCAGACTTGTGGTATCGCAGGCTATCAGCTAGAGTATCGCAGGCTATCATAAACAAAATTTTTGAACCAAAATCAAAGTAAAGATAATTTATGTTTATCATCTGAAACAAGAAACACAAAAAAAAAACAAAAATATTAAATAAAATATGGCTTACATGCTTTATAGGTAGATATCCTTGGTTGAAGAGGTGGTAGGATTTGTGAAGCTGAGAGTATTTATAAAATATTTGCCTTTCAAAAACAAAAAACATTTTTTTTAAAGATTTTTTTAAGAAAAATGAAAATAAAATGAGTTACGAAAAACCTGATAAGGTTTTAAAATATCTTACTATAAACACAGTATGCGGAAATGTTGCTTGTGTCGTAATGGGGGACTTGAAGACTTGGGTCCGAGGAATTAAGTTCACTACGCCTGGGTAGGACCCAGACGCGATGCCAGCTGAGCAGTTGGCCGGTCTTTCTCTACACTCTATAATAATTATATTTATTTCTTTGTAATAATATTCTTTATAATATATTGATATTTTTGGCTGACAAATTCAGGATCGCTAGTATAAGTACTTGAATAATCATATGTGAAAAAATTAAACGAAAAATATTCACAATTCAAATATAGAATTATCATAATGTTACATCACCTACTTACCAAATTTTGTTTGTTGTTGCCAAAAAATGACATAAAAATGGAAAAAAACAATAATATCCAATGAAAATACCTGCACAATAATTTTTAAGAATCATTGATGCATATTTAACACTTGGGGCCTAACTAATAAACGAGTTTTAAAGTTTTGAATTGATGATAAAACAACCATTTGTTCTACATAAATGGTTGTTTATCCGTCGTGTAAAAATAAAAACCCGTTTATTAGTACTTACACTAAATGAACAGTCAATGAAATTGGTGGTCAGGTCATGTCATATTCGATATATAGATAAAATGTAAACTTATGTATTTTATTGCTGATATTTTCCGAAAGGGTTGTTTAAAAAAATAAAACACATAATTTTCCAATGGAGTGAGAAAAAATTGTTTTTTTTCAACCTATGGAGGCAGTGAAACGTATCAATTGTTTTTTTCGGGTGAGCGAAAAATGTCCAAATTTTCCATCCTGTTTTTCGCATTTATCTCCCATGCAAAATATTTTCCAGAGCGTCATTTATTATTAGACCTCTTCCAATTCTTTTGTTCACTGACGCGATCTGTCGGACAATGGTCGAACGAATGTCCTTTTGTAAAGCTGGAGAACATTGAAAGGTCCAGGCGGGGGTGGATTATTCGCAAGAAAGGGATGTTACAATGATTTTCCGAAACGAAAAGAATTATTTCCAAGCCCATCGACGCATGATATTTTTTCCCCTTTAAAATCTTTATGTAATATTACGACAATTGTAATTTCGTATTTTAAATGTTCAAAATGATTGCGTCAAAACACACAAGCTGAGCGGAGAGCAAAATAATTAATCATTCTCTTACCGAAAATTACTTAAGCATTAATCTTCATATAATTTCGTAAATGGCAAGAAAACAATGGTTTTGTTGCCCCCGCAATCCGAAATTGTTTCAATTTAGAAGATATTTCTTTTTAACACTTTTCATCTCCCTTTCAAGCCATTTTTGAACGCTTACTACGGGGCTTAAGGTTAAATGCGACGTTCGTTAAAATCTACGTGTATATATGTGATGGCGTTAATTTAATTATTTTATTAAAACATACTTTTTGCGAGTTATGCTTCACAATATTAAGACGAATTATTTTTTTGCGTCCGTATATGCAATGTGAATATGAATAAATAGTTTTGTCTTTATAAAAACTCAATTCTTTCAAAAAAGGCATACAAATATTTTGTTAGATTGATTGACCCAAACACTATTACATTTGTCAGTCTTCCTCAAAATAATTAAGTTTGTATACGGACCAAACTATCGATTCATATTCATAATGCGTACGTACGGTTATAAAAAAGTATTCTTAAGATTTTAAGCATTTCGCAAAAAGCTTTTTTAATCTTATTAGCACCATCTATGAAACATCAGATAATTAATTATTCTAAATATACCCTTAAGTAAAGTGTACTATATTCAGGATATATGCCGTGAAGTATTGTAAATGTATTGTGATCATAATCAGGGAGATCGCATAGCATAAAGGATATCACACTATAGCGGAAGTTTCCGTTTCAGCACAAAAAGCTATTGTCGCAGTCTTGGTGAATTTAGCTGACACGTTCAGAAGGGAAACTTTCCTGCACACACCTCGTGTCCGCCTCACGGATGTATGATGAAGATTGCGCTGGAAATAAATTTATATTATTTATTATTTTTATTTCAGAAAATACTATAAAAGTACTTCTGATAAAGCTCACTGAATGATGGTCATAATAAGAAGAATTTTACCTACACTTGTGTCACGTAAATCAAAAGGCCAGGAAATAAAGGTACGATTTTACGTGGAACTCGAAAAAGCTGATTTCCGACTTACCGAGTTCTAGTTATTAACTTACGAAATAATTAATTACTAAAAAAAAATGTTTCTATGAAAATGTCAAAATAGCAGCATCTTACGGAAGAAAAGCCAAGCTTTCGAACTTCAGCACAGCCAACAGTAGTAACACAAAAAGATGTATTGTAATTTTTTTGTGTTTTCACTAGATTCAAAAAAATATTATTTAATCATTCTTTGTAAGCAATAGGAAACTTTGATTTTTCCCAAATGTTTCTTGAAATATTAACTTTATTTTGATTTATTATTTGCATTGGAAAGAAATTTATCTATTAAAGGTGGTATGGAACTTTGATAAATGAAAGCACAGCATTGAAAAATATCATCTTCCAACCCCTAGAACAAGTAACATTATTTGAACACAGATGGCAGTAACGAAGCGGTGTTTCTGTTCAGCACATATAATAACAGATGGCAGTAGCTGACGGAACTGAAAAATAGCACGAGTAAAATTTAAAAAAACAGGACCCTTTTTATAAGGATAAATTAAAGCAGGAAAAATTCGACGTATTTGCCGACGTATGTTTCGTTTCTTTTGCTACTGGGTCTCTTTAATACCAAAGTTCATGCTTTTTCCTCGGGAAAACCCCTCCAAAAAGAATCCCTAAAAATGACCTAGACCCCGAGGAAAACCTCTAAGAATTCTATGTGGCAATAGGAGCTATTTCAATTTTTTTATTGCGATCAATCTCTAATCAGAATCGAGTAAGAAAATATGTTGTTCTTCTGCAAAGTCAAAAAAGCAAAAGTAAAATATCGTTAAATATATACAAAAACTTAAATATTTTTGTTATTTGCGTTGATACGGAGAATCTAAGAGAATACAAAAATCTTCATGTAGTTTTCAAATTTGTCGATGACTAAGAACATCTTTGTGGTCCAAACCTCGACAAGCAATCCGAAGGACGCGGGTTTAGGTAAATATTCAAAAAAGGTAATTTTATATAACGAATTTTGTGTTAAATCATAATTTATTCATTTAAAATAATGTACTTTCGCAGCGTTTAGATTGGAAGATTCCCTCAGTATTGCCCTGGTTGTAAGACCACCATTCAGAATTGAAACGTTGCTTGAAATGAATTTTGCTGTGTTTGGTGACCAGACGCGAATAGCCAGGTTCTTTATTACCTTCCTCTTCCACATATCCATCCCCTCCCCATTACCTTCAGCCTCACAATATGGCCCAATTGGAGATGACGTAGTCTCGCTGGATCCAGACGGTTGGGAGCAGTTGGGACTCTTGTGCGGTATTCACATAAAAATAGAAAAGACGTGTCATGTGACCGAATCTGATTAGCCAGACTATCTCCCACCTTCCTCTTCCCATCTTCTTCCTCTCCCCACTACCTTCAGCCTCACAACATACCCCAATTGGGCATGCCCATAGTTTCACTGGCTCCAGACGGTTGAGAGTATTTGGGACTCTTGTGCGGTATTCAAATAATAAATAAAAAAAATCCACAACAAAAATGATCTCCTGTTTTGAACATTTAACCGCTTCGACTAATTTGTTCTACGATCAGATAATTTTTTAAATGGAAACTTATTATTTAAAATAAAATCACAATCATTATTTCTTGAGATCGAAAAAATCAATTGAATCACGATAAACCGTTTAGGAACCCTTGCTTTATGGTGTTAAAATATTGTATTCGTCGTGCCATTATTAGTGTTACCTTCGATATTCGCTTCAACAATCCCGCAGCCAAGTGGGGGAGTAGGTAGTACACAAAATTACTATCCTCCTTATATTAGCTTAAATACTTGACATAACACTTTAGTATTTTACGTATTTCTGCTCAAATACATGAGTTACTATTAATAATTGACTGAATAATTCATATTTCTGTAGTTTAAATGCCCATAAAACAGAAAATGCATGGGGTCGTCGGAAGACCCACTTGTTTTCAGAGGTTTTGTTTAGTATCTTGGCCTGTCAAGAGTTGATACGTTCCAAACCACTTCACTTTTCCCTCCATACATAGACGTAGTCTTATTGGTTTCGAGCAAAAAAATCATCTATTTTAATATTTTGATTAACTGAAGTAATTAAAAAAGCATTTAGTCACTGTATATTCAGTGTCAAATGGTTACAAAAAGAGGCTTTGGTTTAGTGTGGCGTTACGTGCAGTGCAGTTTAGGTAGTTGTTTGTATGCTGTGATTGAATCCGTGGTGCGGGAAGAGAGCGTAATCCAATTAACCGAGAACAATCATCTCCCAACCCTCCCCTTCCCCTACCCACACTCACCACCGCCCCACACCACCTCATTCCCATAGCACTTGACGCTTGGTGGGGAGCACGTTGGTTGAAAACATCAAAGATTTTATAGGATTGTTTTTTGACTTGATTATTACGATTGCGTTTAATGTCTGATTGAAGCTAATAGAATTGTGAATTGCGATGGTTGTATTATAATTTTAGTTAATTAACTTTTCCCACAGGAAGCTAAGATGAAAATGATTTCCTCCAAGGCTTATGTAAATGATTTTTTTTAGGAAAAGAGTAAATTTTTCTTAACCGATTCTTGTTTATGTTAAATACAAGTTATGGGATATTGAATATTGGTTAAACATATTAGGAGCTTTTAAAATCCATCGCAGAGATTTTAAAAGTTCCATCGCAGAGATGTAGCACATCTGGAAGGATCCGATGTCTGAAAACAGACATCTGACCACGGGAAACCGATGAAGTGTGCCCGCAGACCAATCCAAACTGCTGACCTGTATAAGTGCCACAAATTTTCCTTTCTGCCTCTCGTTTAGCGGTCTGAAGTAAATGAGGATTGATGTCGTCACCAGACAGTTGTCTGCAGTAACGTCAACCGTACGAGTATAAGCGTGTGGGACAGTAGTTTAAATAGATCTACCGGATTGGAGCTGTGTGTCTGGAGATCAGGAACCCATGTAGAGATGTGAAACACATGTTTTTTTCTGAAAATTTAACAACGCCCACGGTTCGTTATGAATATTGAAGTCCCTCAGAACAACAAACTTGGCGAAAAGGTAGCAAGGCAAAATGTCATCAATAATTTCGCTCAAATATTATAATATCTCGTATGTGTCTGATTCGCTGAGTTTTGGTGAACAGTATAGACACGCGTAGAAGTTGTACTGGCAAGTTTGATGAGCACCCAAATCACGTAGAATCTGAAGTTTTTAGAGATTCACAACAGTTAACGTCAGCCCTACTACGAAGACAGACACTTCTCTTGGGTCTAAACTTACTTATGAGATCTAAACAGTATAGCACATATAAGATCTAAACTATATAACACATTTAAATAAGCTAATAGAACCACGTTATTTTTAAAAAAATAAGATTTAATGTGGAGAAAGTCCCCAACAGAGAAGAAAATCTTTTGTCATAGTTACTTTCTCAGAAAATCAGTTTTCTAAAATACAAATAAAATGTTTTTCATAAGGAAATAATATTAATTTATCGTCCGTAAGTGGCTTCACCGCAGTTTGTGAAGTCTATCAGTCAGAAAGCGAAACAGCTAGCACGCGTAATAATAATTACACCGAAAAACTTTTTATGTATATAATTTTTTTGTTTTGTAAATTTATAATTATATTTTTCAATATTAATATAAAAAAAACCTTAAAATTTTAACAAAATGCCTTCTGGTTTCGACACAAACTAACAATGTTTCTTTTTCATAGTGGTGATAATAGATAAGTATTATTACTATTATTAGGATCCGTATTCCTTTAAAACACAGTCAAATCAGTGATTTCAATTGGTCAATACCATTCGTGTATTTTTAGTCAATGGTGAGTGCTGACAATTTGTACTTACAAAATATGTTTTTTTCGGAAACTCGTAAAAATATATTTTGTCCGATATACCTAATGTTGCTCTTTCAGTGTGAGGGAAAAATGATTTTTTTTGTTCACGGAAAAATGTTATAAAAAGCGTCACATGTCAAACTTTTCGCAACTAGACAGATGGTTGAACCGGCTTCGCGAAGCAATTTGCAAGTTTATAGTTTTGCCGTCTTGTTCATGCAATTTTTTTAATGGGAACTTTTTCATAAGGTTTTGTATGATTTATTACCAGGCAAAGTAGCTATTTCTGTGGAAACCACCCCGCCTTTTATCGAAACATGCTTATTATTAAAATTTGGAATCAGTTTTTGAGGGATGAGTTGAAACAAGTTTTGATTCTAAGAAATAATCTAAGATGTTTGATATTTATAGTTATTGTTAAAATACAATTTGGATATTTGCGTAAACCTACGTTGCAGAAATATTACGTTGTAATAATAAAAAATTAAAAAAATAACATGCTAACTAACAAAAAAACTAACATGCTCAAACTTCATCTTATTAATGACTATCTGAAATAATAATGTTGTGTATGTCCCATCATATGTCCATTTAATACATTCAGCTATATGTTTCATGTAATGCGTATCATTCCCGCAATGAGTTTATTAACTCCTGGGAGTACAATGCTTTATATAATATACTATATTCTGTATTGTATACTTTTAATAAATAAAATAAAATAAAATAAATAATATTGTTTAAATCGAATAAATAAATCTTTTCTGATTGATGATATACTTTGAATCCCCTTTTAAATACATGTATTTGAATTTAGATTGTGTTTTTTTGATTGAATGGCTAAATTATTAAATAAATGAAGTCTAATCAAGGAAGTGCAAATTAACCCACTTTCTGACATCCGTTCGAGCTTTCAACTCTACGCCTACCGCCTAACGCCTATTTACTGGTTGTCGATGATCCATTCTATCATCTTTTGATGGCACACATGTCAATATAAGAATTAAATTTAGGTACTATCCAATTAGGATTTGGTTGATTCCAGTCGCTGGGAATGAAGGTTCAATCCTCAGTGAAACCATTTTGTTTTTAAGTTTTAAAAAACTTTTTAAAAATTCACTGCATTTTAAGTGCCAGTCATTAGGGAGGATGGTTCAAACCTCAGTCAAAAAATAATCTTTGGAGTTGGCTAGTAGCCGGCCCAAGAAATATGAGTAGAATTAAAATTATGGCTTTTCGACACAGCAGTTGAAACTTTTTTTATTTAATTTGTATCAATTTATGTTTCTCATAAAATATTCACCATATATTACATATATTACAATAAACACTTATAACTTCACTATACACTATTATAAACACTTTTTATACAAAACGCTTATACAAAATGTAATCTTGTTTTTATTTTATATGCCCACAATTTGTTTATTTCTAGGTACAATAAAATAATAACTTAAATATATTACCCACGCACAGGCTGCGCCTTAGTGGGTTCCCATTATTCTTATTGATTTATATAATATTGTATGTAATTAATGTAAAAATTGGGAAAAATAAAGGAATTAAAAAAAAAAAATTGTAGTAAAAAAAAAACAGTTTGATTTTTAGTTACGTGATTAAAAATTATCCACTACTATTTTCACTTATTTACCTTGGAACGGTCAAGTTTCACCGCACGGGGGAGTCTTCCAACTAATAGCTAAATATTTTTAAAACTCTTTTCGTGACATAAAATCTTTTTTTTTGTCGGGGTTAATTATTGAGATATCTACCGAGGAGGAGTTATTATTGCATTTTTACGTACCTGCACTAATAACGAACAGTTTGTTTTATTATAGTAACAGAATGGTAGATACCTTCAACATTGTCCTGGTGAAAGACCGCTAAGAAGAAACGATAGAAGAAAATTAAGAAACGCTACCCGAAATTGCTGTTGCCGTGTTTGGTGAACAGATCTGAATAACTAGGTACTTCCGAACCTTCGCTTTTCCTCGAAAAGTAACCTAATTGGGGATGCCAAAATACCACTGTCTCCAGACAGTGAAAGCATTAGGAATTCTTGTGCGGTATTGCGTGAATATTTTTTATTTGAGAACAATCGAAATTTATACCAATGCTCAAAAAATTGAATCAGTTTACAATTCTGGCAGGTGGTTAATGCAATGAGGGAATTAAAACCCTATCATTCAACCATTTAACGTCCATAAATTAAAGACCACCAGCCAGTGAAAATAATCTATACACATTTTGAAAAAATTCTCCAATCCCACGCAATTTAACAATATTGATATTCTTAATAATACTCTTGTGAAATACCGAAACGAAGTCAAGCGTACGACCACAAATGTTAATTAAATTAATGCACAGTTATAGAAAAGGTACAACATGAGCATCTCCTGTCCCCATCCCATCTTTCTCTGCCTCTTGCCCTTTCCTATTCCTTCTTCCTTCTAATATATTTATATGATTTTTTTTTCTGTCTCTTTTGTTAATTTCATTTTCAGTTAAATGGTTATAACCAATTTAAATTTAGTATTATATCATATTAACCAACATTAGCATAAGAAACTATTTTGGCTTACCTCATATTTAACTTCTTGTATAACTTATTCTGTATAAAATTGCTGTTTGTTTATTACAATAAATAAATTTAAATCACTAATATAATCTGGAGCTTAAATTAAGCTGTTAAATTTTTTTGATTCTTTACCATCATATCGTACAGCAAACCACGGAAAATACTAAACACAGTAAAATATTGCATATTCATCGATGAAATTCACATAATATTTAATTTTATCGAATGTATATGAAACAAATGCTTGCTAAAAAGCATTAGAATAGTTAATTTATTGTTATCAAGTTTTTTTTGTGTGGAAATCCATTTCAATTTAAAGTTTGTTTATAATATTCAATAATATTATTATTATTTAATTAACAAAAAAAACAGTATTAATAATCAAATTCTGCCGTGTAATTATTATTACGCGTGGCAGCTTTATAAGCAAACTGTTTTTTTATAAATTGAATATACAAAAGAAAAAAATTAAATTAAAACATCAGCAAAGTAATTTAATGGGAACACTGTTTTCGTAATAATTTTTATGTTTAATATAAATAAAATATTTTAGGTGTTTTGAACTTCCATACTATCTTTGTAAATATAGTTTAAAAATGTTATTTTTATTTGTGTAAATGGATATCGATATAACGTTCAGACAATATTCTTCTAAGAAGCAATTCTCAAGGTCAGTTCGATATTTTCATCTTCATAAAAGATAAGACGACATCAAGTTACACTTTACGTATTTACGATTATCGCTACATTTATAATGTATTATAGTCGGAGATTAAGTACGCTATTAGGACTTATATAGATATTTGATACTAAGCTGTACTATAAATATAATTCAGTGTCTAAGTTTATGTGTAGTTATAGTAATCGTCACTTTAGCGGTTAAATTTCTCATTATTCGCCACTTCGAATCAACACTCTAATAGTCAAAGTACGTACTAAACTTCATACAAATGTAGCGTACTAAAATTACATTGACATATTAATGAGCACCGGGGTAACAGTAAACGTAAACACTGCTGTGATGTTATCATAACCGATTCCTGATTACGTTAAGAACCTACTTTTGAGCGTAGAACTGCAAAGTATTGGCAACAACTTTCAACCAATTCCTAAACATATCACAATAGATAAACTGTTTTCTTTAAAATAAAAGATTTACTTTTTAACATTAGTTCCACACACACAAGGATTTTTTTTCCTTAGGGCCTATGTCATCTTAGGGTATGCTGTGTGGATGGTCTCTTTAAATACAGGAAGAAGAGGAAGTTCTGGGAATGAAAAAGGTATGAGGGGTGGTAGGAATCGGGGGTCAGTTGGTCAGTTGGTGGTTTTTGAAACATAAAAAAATCAAATTTTTTCGGCCGCACAATTCCACGAAAGAAAGCCAATAAAATGATATTAATTTCGTTAGTTAAGTTAATTGATAGCGGTACTAATAGACGGCACTTATTACTTCATTTGTGATTTTTACCGAAAAGCACTGCCTTCTTCACTAACACAAAAGAAATGCGAACTATGTACACGTGTACTTCTTGTATAGAATACCGGAAACATTTGAATACGACATGTGCTTAATTTTGCAAGCTTGGTACCTGCTTTTGACCCTGATGATGATTTCTTGTAATAATTTTATGATACTTAATATTCTTTATATTTTTATGTGAGTACGGTAGGGTAGGCAGTGCTTATGTGCTCATATGGAGTGCACGCCTCTGGTGGGGAAGGGAAGTAATTTTATTAACATCTTCCAAGAATGACTTATAACATAACAACTTTTTGAATATTTTTCTCGGGTTAAAGTAACATATTCTACCTGTTTATAATAGTTATTTCATCAATGATCGTTTCTAATGACAACCGAATCTTGTCAACAACTAGAGTTGGCCCGCATTAACATGTTAATTATCACCACATCAAAGCAGGAACGTTGCCGGAATGTTCTACCTTATTACTACTGTCTGTAAGAAGAGCTTTTCTATTCTAAGAAGAAGTTGGAAATTCGAAATAAGCTTATTGTCATCTTCACGTAATTATAAATCAAATTTCATCACGTGTTAATCAATTGGTCCTATCGAAAATCAACATTAAAAGATGCGTCATTCCGTATTATTTCGTTAAGTCAGCTTACATTATGTACTGTTTGCAAAATAGGAAAGTAGACATTTTTATAGTACAAATAAATAAGTATCAAACGACTACGATGAAGCTACTACGAGCCATTAGCAGCCCAACCTAGAACCTTCGAGACTTTTAGTACGGGCCACGCTGCATAGCCTGAAAACTTCGAGATCCTCTTGCGTCTCCGGCCTTGCGTCCAGTCTCCACCAGCGTAAACATAAAGACCGACCACATCTTACTGGCGGACAGGGAAGGACTGCGATCTTCACAAACAGCGTTCAACATCATCAAGTCTCCGCCTGCCGCGATGTGACCTACAAGCATCCCATCGTGATGCATACCAATATACAACGTCATCAGAAGCCATCATCTTCCCATCCACATCCCGCCGTGATGTGAACATCGTGATACATACACATAACTACACTGTCTACATAATAACACACTTGCATGTAGTATCACTGTCACAGTGATACTACATCTAAATTTTTATTTGTCTCACGTACAAACACATTTATTTATTTATTTATTAACAAATTACAAAATAATAACACGAATAAAGTAAAATGAAAAATACAGGAGCAGACAAAGGTACATGAAAGCAAAGACATATAGTAGATATAATATAAGAAAATAAAGTGACAAGTCGAATCAAGTCAAGAATATGCCGTGGGTCAGTACCACAGGACACTTATAATATTCCGTCACTTGTTTAGCGACTGGCAAAAATCATTCAGACTTATCCCAAAAATGTTAAGGTTTTGACTTGAGTTGACCAGTCTACACATTCTGGACAATGGTGAATAATATCCATAATTAGTCGAGTGATGGTTGAGGAAGAGCAGTTCATTATTTCTGAGTATTTGCGAATGGATATTGAAGGGAATGAGTTGCAGTAGAGTAGGTGAATCAATAATACCATTTATAATTTTGAAAAAGCAAATAAGGTCATTTCTTTCCCGACGGACTTCCAATGGAGAGAGGTTTAGAGTTAGTTCAATTTCATCATATGAGTATTTGCCTTTTTCTAAACCTAGCCTCCTAGCAATCCCTCTTAAGAACCAATGTTGAACAAATTCAATGCGTCGAATGTGGACAGCATAAAAAGGAGACCAAATAACACAAGCATATTCAAGATGGGGGCGAACCAAGGAGCAGTAAAGAGTTCTAAGGCTATTTACGTTTTTGAAGTCCGAAGTGATTCTAGTGATGAAACCAAGTAGTTTGAGGGATTTAATAACGATTGCAGTTATGTGATCCCGAAAAGAAAGCTTGCTATCAAAAGAGACACCAAGGTCTTTGATGTAACAGTTGTTAAGCAAATATTATTAAGTTTGTATTCAAAAGACAATCGGTTTTTTTGATCTATAGAAGGACATAATTTTGCATTTATCGACATTTAGTTTCAAACAATTAATTTTACACCAATCATTTAAAGAGTCGATATTCGATTGAAAAAGAAGGCAATCATCGTGATTTTTTATTATGTTTAGAATTTTATTGTCGTCCGCAAAAAGCCAAAGGCGTGTATGAGAAAAAATACTAATAATGTCGTTTATAAACAAGTTAAAAAGAAGCGGTGCTAGATGTGCTCCTTGAGGTACGCCGGACGTTACTTCAATAATAGTAGACACAAAGTTGTTTAATTTCTATTGCTTAAATAAGAATTAAAGAATGATAGCAAGGAGTTTCTAATACCGATAGCATATAGTTTGGCCATAAGGATTGAGTGGTTTACTTTGTCGAAAGCTTTAGAGAAGTTGGTATATATAATAATATTTATTGTTATTTATTTGATACACTTTATTCTATTTTCCTATTTTTTTTATTAATAATACCCCAAACTAGGCAAATGCCCGTATTATAGTGGTAACAAAAATAAGAAAATAATAATAATACAATGTTGTCCATATATCGTAATACAAATGGTTATTAATTCAAAAACAAAAATAATAAAAAATATATACGATAATAGAAGATATAATATTATGTAATGGATTTGACTAAATCGGTGACTAGTCGCTTGGTTGATTTCAACGGTTCCATGATAACTCAACACAGTGAAAATTCAACACACCTTTAAAAAGTGATATAAGGTCATTAAAAACGATGGAAACAAAAATTGAAACCTAACCTAACCTACTTAACCCAGTTAATAAAGTTTTTGTTTCATCACTTTCCATGACTTTATATAACTTTTTAAAGATGTGATGAGATATCCGGGCACCGATTTCAACACATTAAAATCGTTTTTCTGTTCACTGAACTAATGTGAATATGGAACAAGAGATATTTATTTTTGTCTATTTTTTATAAACTTATAGTGATAATTGTAGCGAGTCGAAAAAAACGTATGTTTAAAAGGTACACACGGAAAATGTTCCATGTCGCTGAAGCTCACCGTTAGAGAAACCAACAAAAATATTTTTCATTTCTTCAATAATTGCTTAATTACTTTGTAGCCACTTTAAATTAAATTAAAATTAAAAATAAGTACTTCGGATTTGAAACATGTTGATAACATTTATTTTAAAAATGGTAAACAACGTTTGCTATTTTCATTCTAATAAAAATATATTCTTCCGTATAATTAAGTTGTCGACACTTTTAAAAGTTTTGCATATTAAATACTAGTTCAACATCCATGTTGGGCGGAAGGCACTGAACTATTATCTTATATACGTATCTCTCTACTAACCTCCTTACTAATAAACGTGTTTTAAATTTCACATAACTGATAAAAAACCTTTCATTTATGGTTAATGGTTGTTTATCGGTATTAGTAAGAGGGTAAATAAACGTTATTAAAATTACACACATCGAAATGTTTATCATTTGTGTAAAATTTAAAACACGTTTACTAGCAAGGGTTATATGTAAGTAAAATGAGTAGCTAAAGTTTTTAATCTGAGTGATCTTTGGAAATGTTTCCTATATGGGAAAGGATACGTTTTTCTCCGATTCACTAGTTCATAACCTAGTTTTCGAAGAGAAGTTCACGTTTAATACCATCCCCGCACAAAATACTATTAGTTGGTACTCGTGGCTCGTAGCGTGTCGATGGAAGTTATGTATGCTTCATGCGCCGAATCACACCGAGAGATGACGTTATCATTGATTTTACGTTTAACTAAATTTCATAATATCCAACTAAGCAGTTGACTTATATTTGCTGAGCTCTAGGCAAAGCTATACTTCAGTTGAGTGATATTTTCACCCCCAAATAGGCGTTTATGGCATATAAAGGTGGTGTAAGGTATCATTGGCCCTACGAAAACCATACAAAAATAAAGATTTTACAAAATCTTCACAATATAGGCGTATTATAATATTAATATTGCTGGCTCCACATGCTGTATTCAAGGTGGATCAATGCAAAACAACCCGTAAACAAAATTCTTCCTTGAAAAGTTCTTATTATAATTACAATAAAATGAAATATTGCGAATAAATTAGTTTAAAAAAGTCCATATAATGAGTAACATTTGTGTATGTGCTTTTATGTTTCGGTTATAAATTTTAATTGTTTTATTTATATCTCATCTTATCATATTATAATATTATTGTTACTGTTTTGTATGATTCTGCTCTTTTAATTTTGTGAATTTCTTAAGGCCACGTAGTAAGCGTTCAAAGATGGTTTGAAACTATAATAATTAAAGGAAAATATTTATTAAAATACGATTCGTTTAAAATAGAGAAAAAATATTGGACAAATGCTTTAGTTGCATTTAAAGATTATACTGTGAATTTTTCATGCCTATACCATGTTAAATAAAAGAACAAAATGTGTTTTTGTTATTCGCCGAGCATTTTATTGAAACCGGCCATTACTTTTGATTTGTTCTTGAAGTTCTGAGAAGACCCAAAACTCACAGAGCTCACCAAATTACAGAAGCAATAGAAAATCACAAAAATCCCATTAATATCAATAGAGACGACGGAGCTAAGCTCAATAGTTCTTGGTATCCGGTAATTGACGGCTACACCAAAGCTAAACGCAGAAAACCATCTTAAATTTTACTGTAAAACCAGCTCGTAGAGTAGTGAGCTGGCAACACGGTATCGACGTACTTAAACACACTTTTCACCACTATAAATTACACATTTGCCCTGATGATGAACACTGTAACGTTTTCCAAAACTTTGGCTGAAAAAGGAGTTAGCACCACACGGCATAACACCCCAAAAACAAATAACAAAAATACTTTTGGTCGTGAAAATCTTAGAACAAAATGTGTTTTAAATAATTTTCGGAGCTTACTTTGCTATTTTTTCTATTGAGTTCATTCATATAATTAACGTTTCGGCATAACAAATGTACAGATATTGTCTTAAAAAATATCATTTTTTTAACTTAAAGAGTTTTTTGTATTAGGCAATTCACCCTAAAAAGAGTGCTATTTGAATTAGAGTTAACGAGAAACATGTTAAAAATCGGTAGAAATTGGGTATTGGTTGTATTTTCGATATAATATAAAAAAAATTATAAAAATCAACTCTTGATTCTTCAAAGATTAATAAATAATTAAGAGTTTTTGTGCCACATTCTGAGACTACTTCTCCAATTCAGCAAAACACATTATTTGCCGGAACAACTGGGAAGTCACTAGCCAACAATATCATAAAAAAGAGGACATAACCTAAATTCTAAACACAACCTTAAGAAAAAGAAACAAATAAATTATTTATACTTTTAACGATATTTAGGTTTATTATTGTTAGGATCATGACCCGACCAGACCAGTTGCCCTTTCGAACAAGACTCCTCACGGTCTGAGTTGCATGGCGAGCTGTGGACAACGTTCGGGACGCTTGCCAGTGCTAGTGTACGAACACAAAGGAAGGGATTTTTTACACTACAAAACAAGTGTCACTTACCGGCGAGCAGGAATTAAAAATTAATTCCGGTAAAAGGCTCAAAACAAACTAAGCGTATCTTGCGCCGTGTAATTTTTTGTATATTTTATTTGGTAAAAAAATTAACATTTTACATCTAGTACAAATCTATTCTAAAACTAGTATAATAATATTATTTTACCTACGTATGTACTAATATTTGGACTTCACAACATTGAGACGGTTCCATGATAACTCAACACAGTGACAATTCAACACACTTTTAAAAAGGGACATAAAGTCATAAGAAACGATGAAAAAAAATATTAAACCTAACCTAACCTAACCTACTTAACATAGTTAATAAAGTTTTTGTTTCATCACTTTCCAAGACTATATATAAATTTTTAAATATGTGATTAATTATCATTTTGATGATTTATCCGGTCACCCATTGAGACATAACACACGAAAGGCTGCAAGACTTTTAGCTTCGTTATCATGTAAAGTGGTAACATTTTATTTAATAACATATATAAATACTAGGGTATTATAGACTAAACTTTACCACACACTTTTGAAGATTGACGAGTTGACAAGTTGACGTTGTATTGCTTTCTCATCCTAGCGTATCTGCTACAGCACAATATAGACCTCATGTCTCTGTTCTGAATTATGTCCATTCTAAAGTTGTGTTTTATTGCTCAAAAAAAGTACATCTGTGCAGTAATTCAGGTGGGATGCTACAGTGGTGTTGTAGACCAATTTCCTTGTTTTGATGTCTATTTTTTCCTTTATCCTGGTTAAGAAATTAACACTGTTTGTAATTTTTTTTTGTTAAACTTTCAAAGTTAGCCTTAAGTTTTAATTTGTTAAAATGCCCAAGTATTTAATGTCTTCTATTTCTGCAATATTATGTCTGTCTATGTTTAAGATAATAACACCGTTTAATTTTTTTACCTAACACCATGAATTTCATTTATTTTTTATTTACATTTAACCATTTAGATATTTCATGAAATTCACTTTGTAATTTTGACATTGCAACTTAAAAATTATTTGCTTTAATGCATAGAAGTTTGTCACCTGCAAAAAGTTTGATTGGACACTGGACAGTACTTTAAGCACTTAACTATATAATAATGGATTAAATAAAAACGGAGTGGTTCCAAAACAGATCCCTGAGGAACTTCAAAATAAAATTCTTGTTCTTCAAAGACATCATCTCCAATTTTTGTTCTTTGTTTTCTATTTTTTAGGTAATCAATAAACCACAGAAGTTCATTAAAGTGAATTCCTATGTCCTTCAATTTCATTATAAGATTTTTCTCTATCTATCATTTCAAAAGCAAGTCTAAAATCCATGAACCCTGCTATTTCCATTTATTAATCACATCATTTATTGCTCTTTCAGAGGAATATTTGTTTCTAAACCCAGATTGTTGTTTTATTATAATATTATTTTTTTCAATAAATGTACTCATCTTTTCTACTATGGATTATAGAAGTTGCACATATTTTGGTAATCCATTTAGTGGTCTGAAGTCTTAAAAGTTTTTTGCATAAACTATTTTAGGCACGGGTGTTATTATCTAAGTTTTCCATGAATGCGGAAAAATTCCCTTTAAAAGAGATTCATTTATTAATGAAACTAATCTGTCTCCTATAGCTGGCAGTGCATCTTTGATTATGTCTATTGTAATTCCATCCGTCAGTAATTTTGATTAACTTGTGTTAAGAATTTTCATGAAATATGATATATTTTTTTCTTTCCGCTGGTTGAGAAGGAGTAACAATGGAATACTCTTATTTATGTTTTTGACACTAATTACAAAATTAATGTTAAATTTGTGTGCTATTTTAGTTGTATCATCTTCAACTCCATCGGTAAAGTGAACTTCCTTAATGTTTTCTCTCTGCTTACCGCTTATAATTTTTTTAAGTGTAGTCCGCATTTTTCTTGAATCTAATAAAATAATAATTTTAGGAGTGTTTTATTTCTGTACTTTACAAGTTTCTTATAGGTTTCCCACATTTCTTCCGTAAATTGTATTTTACTTGTTTTATAAAAGGTATCTTTTTGTTTCTGTAGTAGATGTAGGGATGTCCCATTTATTATTTCTTTTGATATATGCATTAGCTCATCTACTGCTGTTTTTAGATGTCCTACTACTTCATCGGCTTTTTCGTCAAAATTTTCTTGTTTTTCACATATCCATTTTTTGTTTTGTAATGCCTTACACCATGTGTCCTAATTACAGTTATTTTTATTCCAATTTTATTTATTTATTTATTTATTAATCTTAAGTTAGCTCACATCTTCGTGTGTGCTAATAGTTTTATAAACATATAAACATGTACATTGTTTGGCAAACATAATCTTTCTTTAAATATTTCAATAAAGTCACAAAAAAATAAACATTAATAATTGAGATAGACATATTTTCTTAATTCATTTTTGAACTTATTAATATTTTCTATCACAGCAATTTCCTTCGGGATTTTGTTATAGAGTTGAACGGCCTGGTACATCAGAGATTTTTGGGTGCTTGTTTTTTTTCTTGTTGGCAACCTAATTTGCTTAGAATTTCTCGTCCCGTGTCCGTGTATCTTGTTATTGTAATTTATTTTTCTTTTCAGTTCCTTAGACATCATCCCTATGTTAATTTTATGTATAAAAATAAGTACATTCAAATACACAGTTTGCTTCACCGTCAAAATATTCAGCTCCTTTAACATGTCTCTTATCCGTGTTATATGTTGCGCTTAAGTATTATCCGCATTGCTTTATTTTGCAGTATTTGCATTTTTTTCATTTTCTCTTTATTGCAGAGAAAAAGAATACTTGAACAGTAATTAAAGTGTGGTGATATAATTGTATTGTATATTATCTGGCATGTTTCTTTATTTACTTTGTTTCTGATTCTACCAAGAAAATATTTTTTTTTTGCAATTTTTTTAATTGTATAGTCTGCATTTTTTGAGAAGTTCAATTTTGAGTCTATAATAACACCTAGATATTTAATTTCTTCCAAATATATGTTAACTTTATTATTATTATTCCTATATGTTAACTTTCTTATTCTCTGTGTCTTCGGACTGCCATATTTAATTTTTGTAACGATAGTTTCGTGATCGGAGTTTTGAGTTCATCTATAGCATTAACTTTTACGTAAAAGTAATTTTAAATTACCAAGTCATTCATGGTTTAATTTTTTTTTTCCCATTTTTGTTGGCAATTAATGATGCTTTGTAATCTTGTGCTTTTGGTATTGGATTTCATCATATCAATATTAAAATCTCCGCAGATGATTATTAAGTATCTTGTACTTATTTTTTTACAACATCACTCTTCAAAAAAATTTAAGAGTTTTGTATCACTTTGGTTTGGGGAATGATAAATAGCGGCAAAGGTTCCCCGCTTTAAATCCTTTTGATTTTCAATAGCCAGTAACCAGGCATTGTTTTTATCTTGGACCTCATTTGTTGTGAATTTTTCAAAGATATTGTTTTCAGTTATGATGATAACTCCACCTGTGTGTGCTTGCAAAACGAGTCTCATCTATTTGTAGAATAACCATGAATGTTGATTCATTTTGGTTAATTTCTTCAGTAATACAGGTTTTGCTCATCATCACCATGTATGGTTTGTATGTTTTTAAGCATGTCTTCAACTTCTAATTTATTGTTATGAAGTTAGAATTTAATCTAAAAAATTGACCATTCTGTTCTCTTTTTATTCAAGTTTTCGACAATATACTGGGCAGTCTTTACTTCATACAGGGTGATTATTTTTTAAATTTAATTTCAGCTTTTCGTTTGCCGTTTCACAATGAATGCAAGCATAATATTCTTCCTCACAGTCTTTGGCAGGGATTTGGCGCATTTTGGGCAAAACAATCCATTTTTACAATTTAGTGCTTTGTGGTTATACTCGTTGCAATAAAAGCAGCTAAATATTTATATTGTCATATACATGGCATCTATCCCAACCCATATATATATTTTCGGATTTATAATTCGTAGATATGTATTGCTGTATGCTTCCGCGTACGCTGTATAATTCATCTGGTCTCTTTTATGTTTTATCTCTTTTATGTAAGTATTTTAATTTGCTTCGAATGTGTCTTCATTTTGTGATTTATTTTTGTTTCGATTTCCTCTCTGTCTTTCTTCTGTGTTATTTCAACAATTTTGATACTTGGTTACTTTGGTTAAATTTTTTTTAATATCGTATTTATCTCCTAATTTGCCCTTTACCTCTGCACACATTTTGACTTTATTCGATGCCTGTTTACATTCAACAATTATTCTACCATCATTTTTGTTTCTTAGACCCGTCACATCGCAATTTATTGGATAAATATTTTTGTTTATTTTTCGGTGTAATCATTACCATAGGCTCATATATTTTAAAAAGATTCATTCAAAGTTAGTATTTAATGTCATGTTGATTTTATAATATTTTTCAGAAAAAAATCACTTTTTTAGAATTATTAAAAAAAATTTTGCTCCATTTTGTCCTCATACATTTTAGATTGCTCTTCTAATGTTTGTTTTTAAAAAAAGTTGTCACCATTTCAAAATCCTTTCTGAAATTTTTTTAAATATTATCAGAAAGATATTTTCCAGTTGCATCTTGCGTTTATTCTCTTAAATTTATTCTCTTTAGTCATCACCTCGCATTTTGTGTTGATTTTACCATATTTTTAAGAAAAAGAAATCACATTTTTAAGAATTATTAAATATTTTTCCTCCATTTTGTCTTCATATATTTTAGATTGCTTTTTTAATCTTTGTTTTCAAAGAAAGTTTTCACTACCTCAAACTCATCACTGGATATTTTTTAAATATTATCAGTTAGATTTCTTCCAGTTGCAGCTTGCGCCACATTTGCTCTGTTACACACTGTGCACACCCTGTTACACACCCTATTACACACACGCTTTCGACGTATCAGTGATCTTAATCTGCTTCTCCAGATTTCTACTTTGACAGTGACCAAGAGTAAAGAGCTTCTCCAGATTTACGTTCTCAGTGTGTGCGGTCAAAATGTCTAAAGTATCTTAGTTACGACAGGAAAAACAAAAGTCTTTTGGCCTTTTATTATGAAAACATCAAAAACATCTTTATAAAACATTTAAATAAATATAAATTTATTTAAACTAAGCCCTGTGAGCCTTTGAAAGGTTTGGAGATAATTCGTTCGTTTTCTTTGTATGGAAATAAGTTTCAAGAGACCGACCTTTTATCCAACTCAATAACCTTTGAGTCTAGACAGTAAGTATGTGCACATACGAGAATTATTTGATTCTTATCTTTGAAAAAAAGGAATATTATTTTTTTTAAATACATTTTTTAAATTTTTTATCTTACAACCTTTTAAAAAATAAATCATAACTAGCTGACGTGTACGTGTTGTTGGGGTTAGCCTTAGGAGATAGACATATACCTTTTATAAGATATACAATTGCGTAGTAAAATATTTTGTTTTATCTCATAAGGTTTAGCCAGCGTTGTAGCAATGTAGGAGCCCGAAAATATTTTTTTCAAGACTTGATTACAAAAGATCGACTTTTTTCTATAATATGAATGTATTGCATATATAATATGAATGTATTGCATATTAACCTTCTGTTTATATAATATGAATGTATTGCATATTAACCTTCTTGAAAAAATTCTCTAAATGATTGTTAAAACCCTGTCAAAATCCGTTTCCTAGTTAAGAAGAACTAAGTGCTCAAACAGACGACGCGGATAGCGACTTTATTTTATATTACACATTTAATAAAGATTAAAGATGTTTAATATTTTTCCCTATGATTAAAAAAGTACCTAAGCCAAACCACCATTTTCAAACATTAAAATATTCCATAGATTTCTAAAATCTCTTTTTAACACATAAATTTAACATCTGAATAACTCTAACTTAAATGTTATAATAACATTTCTTTTCCGGTGCAGAACTTTTCCGAATGCGACTTAAAATTCAAATTGTTCGCGTAACTAACCTCGTTCAATCTCCCCGCTTCTTTCAGCCGCGGACGAGATAATAACGGCTTAATACAGATACCACACGAGGGTGGGGGTGGGAGGCGACCTAAGGGTGTAATCTTTTGTGCGGTCGTGTGCGATTTCATATGGAAATGTCGCCTTTCAAAGGAAATATTGGAATACTTGAGAGACAATGCGACGTCGTTTAAAAGGCTGCCTCGTGTTAATTACGCGTCAATAGACTAGTTAATGAAATTTGGGCACACTGCTGTTTTATGAAAGGTTTGTGAAACATTGGATAACGTTCTTGATGAGAGCGATTTTATTTTTGTTTGTTTGTGGACTTTAGATGAGGGATTAGAGATGTCTGTTAGATGTTTCGTTAGATTGCCTACTCGAGTTATGTGAAGAGTTGACATTCGATAGTACATGCGTGCAGCTGTTTAAGAAGGAGTGGGAATTATAAATATTGATAAAATTGAACAATCGATAAATGCCTTGGGTTTTTCCGTGAGAGATTAGTTATGGTATGTCAAATTAAAATTACTGTTATTCATTTACCATTAAATACTCTATTGGCTATATGAAATCAATAATGGTCTTTGGAAAATATATATTAGATAAGCAGCAGACAATAACCCGTTGCAAAAAGCAATTTAGAAGGCGAGTTTGGATGGCACCGCCCCAGAAACCATTTATTGGACAACATCTGCCATATGTCACACAGGTACCCGGGTTCATCGAGCGAGGTTTGTTCAGGATTTGCCTGCCCACTTCGATCAATATAGGCTGGTTTTGGTTGATCGTTTGACCTCTCCAACTGGTGTCTCCTGACTCATCGCCTTGCGCCGCAGCGAGAGGATAGATTCTTACGTCCATCACTTCTGGACACACTAATTCCTAGATTCATCCCTACCCCACATACCTTTTTCCTTCCCACACCTTCTTCTCCCCCCTTTCCTTAAAAAGTCCTTCACAGTTCACAGCATCCTCAAAGAAGGCATAGGCTCTGAGAAAAAATATTTTTCTCGGCGCCTTCTGTGTGGAGTTAGAGTAAAAACCCGTAATCGAAATGTTACATTATTTAATTTTGTTTTTTAGGAAACCTAACCTTTTTTTACATCTATAAATAATACTAATAAGATATTATTCTAGAGAGATAAAGACAGATTTTCTCATAAACATCAAATTAAAACAAAAAAACTAAGGGTCCATTACCCGTTGGGTAAAATATTTGTAAATGTTAAATAAATAATTAAATAAGATATACGAGTAAGAACACAAATAAATGACAATATATAAAAAAAAAAAACCTTCTACACTACAAGATCAATAATCACTAATATATACCTATAATTGACAAAATGTTTACGAGTATAAAATGAATGGTATGCAACTGAACAGGGTTCCTAGCAACAACATGATAATTTGCAGTATGTCATTAAAAATATATATTTTTCAATGTTAGCTAGAATATATTTTTTAAATGTTCTTGAATTATACGAAAATATGTCAATATCATTAAAATGATGCATGTGATGCACCAATTTACCGCTAGTTCTTATACGGATATTTATAGACGGCCGGCATAGTCCAGTGGTAACGCATTGGACTGCCATTCCGAAGGTCGCGGGTTCGAACCCGGCGTGCGCAAATAAATTTTATTTGATTAATTTGTGTTATTTCACAATTAATTAATTAAAATAATATATAGTATATTTGCGGCACGTTCCAGAGTGGAAGATACTACCAGTATCGCCCTGGTGTAAGACCACCATTCAGAATTGAAACGTTGCTCCAAATGGCTTTAGCCGTGTTTAGTGACTAGATCTGAATAGCCAGGTACTTCCCCACCTTCCTCTTTCCCTTCCCCACTTACCTTCAGCCTCACAACATCCCCCAATTGGGGATGCCATAGTCTCACTGGCTCCAGACGGGAGCAGTTGGGACTCTTGTGAGGTATTCACTATAAAAAAAATATATTAAAAAATACACATGTTCTTTGTTTACACATATTTGTTTCTATACGCATATTTGAATTAATAAAAAGTACTCGGTGCATAATTATCAATTCATCTGTTATTATGTGTAAGTATGCTTGTTAATTTTCATCGACTTATAAAGTAGTATTTTAAACCGAAAATACTCACTTATATCGTGTTCAAAATAATTTGTGATGAAAAAGTAATAATTTATATTAAAAATAATTCTTTTTGGCACATTAATATCAAAAATTTTTCGATACCCCAGAAAATAGCGGCGACTCCGTGGGCAAAATTAAACAAGAGTTTTGAGGTAATGTCGACGCCCCGGAGCTTGACGGGTGAACGGAGAGTAGCGCATTAGATTAGAAGTAGCGTTATGAAATTAATTATAAATTCTCCAACGATTCATTTAGATTCAAAAGTTATTATATTACAAAATGGATACAGGTGACGTGACGACAATTTAGGAAACTAATATGAACCAATTCCGAGATATTTTACACTCTGAACTAATCTTTTTTTTTGTCTTGAATTTAGATATTTTAGGTTTTAAACACAATAAGCCCTCTTAAGTCGTCCCGTAGTGTCGTACTGATATCGTCTTTACTTTTGTTGGTCGAAATGATGAAATGACTTCAGAGGAATCGTCACTTAAATCATTTTCATGGGAGCATTCCACGTGGCTGCAAAAGTGCGTAGTACCATTTTTTTCAAGAAGCTATTTAAAAGTTAACACAGTTAATAAAGAAGCACTACTAATACAAAATTATGTGTTATTGGTTTGAATATTTGATTGCTTGGAAATATTTTAGACCCTATGATTAAATACTGCGAGTAGAACACATCTTTATGAGTCTTTTATTAAGACAAGATTTTTTTTATTCAGTTAACCAATTTTCAGTTATGGTTTTATTGCGTAATGTGTAAAAATAAGTTCAAAATAATACAAAATTCAGTATTTGGTGATGTTTTTTCCTGCATTCATCAAAACAGACGGCTGGTGTTGAGAGGGAATTTAAACCTTATTGCCATCTACATGAGAATTGTTATTGATTTCAGATGTTACACGACGCGGTGCATCGCTTTAATGTATATTTGTGAAATTTGTTTCGTGACGCTGAACGCTTTTTTCGCTCCAACCAATAAGGAGGCTAGGATTCAAATTTTACTGCTTTGAATCTGCGCAGTGTGGGTTTGAGTTGAATCTAGCCGCCTGCGAAGGTGCGGTAGCGAAAACGTTATCTAATGACAGTTGACCAAAACACTGTACCGATAAAATAACTGATGTGTCAATTCGAATTTTAGCCAGAGTTGTAATTAACTCAATTTTATATGAGTGCCTGTGAATTACTCCACCATACGACCGCTACCAAAACAACCATATCATCGAATATCACAACCAATTCTTCCGTAAGTCACATTTGCGAATACCTATCTTTTTGGTTCAGCGAACAGAGGGTTAATTTACATAGTCACATACCTGCCTAGATTATAACTATTATAATCTTACCCATGTGTCGATAGTCTACGCGAATATCGCACACGAATGGTCGCAGAATGGATCCTTGAGGGACTTAATAATTGAGCTAATTACTAAGTACATTTTTTTGCTTAGGTATAATTTTATTAGTTGTATTACTTATCAATAACTACAATAATGTAATGTACACTCCTTTTCCAAAAACAAGATAATGCTTCCATGGAAGAGTAGTATTCATATCTCATAATATGTAGAATTCCAAAATGATTACTATTTTATATGAAATCGACCTATTTCTTAAGGAAAAGCATATAGCTTGATTAATATAATATCTATATTAATAGATTTGTAATTTTGTAAATAAAGTGGGAAAACGTTGAAATGACTTACTTATTTCATATTACATAAAACACTGTGTATTTTCCTCTAAAATTCTACTACCTTTGGCGGCACTAGTGTATCAACATGCGGTCTTAATTTAACCGGAAATTATTTAATCACACCGGCTTATTAATGATCTTTTGGTCTCCTTTAGCCCTTGTAAAGTGTGGGTACATACCTACATCTCTGCGTAATGCCCTTGGCCTGCTAGTCTAGACGTGGCCGATTAAAATTGCTGGCTAAACCTTTAAAAGTACTTCACCCCATACCGAGATATCATTCGAATAATTATTTCGTCTATCTACCTACCGCACTGTCTAAAAAATTTTTATAACTAAGATTTTTGCACACAAGTAATTTAAGCTTTTCTAAACTTATCACAATGTAATATTCAAACCTCTTTTTCCAGAATATTAAAATAAAAAAATATTGATGTTTTATTAATTACGATAAGTGGTTAGACTAGACAATTTTTATTATTTTTTATTTTATTTTATAAATTAATAAAAATACAATTTTGGTAATTTTTCAACTACCATGCTAGGCTCATAACTGTATTATGGTAGTCGTACATGATTTATGTACGAATAGCAAAATAATATTTTGTAGAACAAATAATAGAACATAAGGGAAAAGGACATGCTATGGTAAAACCAAAATAGAAAAATAAAAATTAATATAAAAGCCGTATTATATTTAAAAATAAAGATTTAACTGATTAATAAAAAAATATTTTAAAGAAAATAGATATAAAAAATATCAAAAGTAAGATTAAAATTTTATTTTTCTTTAACACAGGGTAATCAATCATGGTACGTACTTATCGAGAAATGTACCTATTAAACATATGGGAATCAATCACGGTACGTACTTATCTAGAAACGTACCAATTTAACCCAGGGCAATCAATCATGGTACGTACTTATCTAGAAATGTACCTATTTACGGTAACTTTTGAATTTAGTGATTTAAAAAAATAAAAATGAAATAACCGAGTGTAAATTTTTTTTAAACAGTGTTAGGAACACATTTTTTCTTTAAAGAAAGCTCGTCCCCTTTCAAATAGCCAATATCCTACCCAGATAGAAAAAAGGGATGCAGAATTATTTGACTTTATATCGGTGTTCAATGCATTGTATATTTTAGGAGTTGTAATTTTAATCACACTTATCTAGTAGTTCTGTGAAAATAAAATACCCGTTCGAAAAAGTAGGTTTAAAATTTTATATTGATTTTTTTAGTCGACTTTTTGGACAGCATTACAGTGTTCATCATCAGGGCATAAGTATAATCAAAGATTGTGGTGAAGTGTGTTCTTAAGTATAGGTGCAAAATCGTGTTGCCAGATCCAATCCAATTGGTATTACCTTATAATTAAAAATGATTTACTGCGTTTACTTTTGGTATAGCCGTCAATTACCGAATACCAAGAACTATTGAGCTAAGCCCTGTCGTCTTTATTAACATTAATGGGATTTTTGTGAAACTCGATTGCTTCCGAAAGTAGACTATATTGCTCTATACGCTTTGGGTCTTCTCAAGACATCAGGAACAAATCCGAAGTAATTTCCGGTTTCACTTAAATGCTCTGCAATTTCCATTTGTCAGGATGGCCGAGTTTACATACCCGAAAGTGTTCTGATATCCATCTGAAGCGAGCAACTGAGAAAAGAAAATTTGGATTGGAACTAATAAAGCTAAAGAATGCATGATAATTTAAAATAATTGACAGTAAATAAACACGATGATTTTAAAATTTTGATAAAATAATCTTTAACGGTAATCTTTAATCTAAACGGAAACGGAACGTAGGTACAAACAAATTTACAAACAGGCGATAACGGTAAAATTAAAAAATGGATTTGCTGCGCCCACTCAGTAATCAAGATCATAAATCCCAAACTAGTAGCGATGTATATTATGTATGTAAAACATAAAACAGAAAAGATTCAGTACTTAAGTAATAAGCCCAGGACCTCAGCCTTTATAAATTTGAAGTTATACTCAATTAGTTATAAAAAAAACAACTGTATTTCTTCTTACTCTTATGGCGCCTTCTCCCGTTGGAGGTTGGCTATCATCATGGCAATCTTCGCCCACGGATTTGAACTAGTACCAGCCACCTAGATTAGGAAGCCATGAAGTTTATTTAATGCGTATAAAAATAGAAACCTACTTTTATATAATTCTAGTGAGGTTGTATGAAACCAGCGAATAACCAACCCATCTTTAGGTGTTTTCAAAACTAACAGGAAAAATCTAAGATATAAAAAGAGGCAGTTATGTATATATCCATGAATGTTTGACTAACCATAAATTATCTTTGGATTGGGTTGGGAAATAGGGTTGAATTCAAGTCAATACAGGGAAGTTTTTTAAAAGACCTATCGTAGGAATTTAACCCACAACGCCCGATACATCCGCTACCTCAGTTGCTAACTGTTGGATGTGATCTACCGAATAGTCCGCTCTGTTAGCGGATAAAATCTCCCGATCGAGTAGGTATTTTTGTTGACTTTTCAACCTGCCTCCGTTATCCAACGGACATAACCGAGTTTAATGTGAATTTTTATCGGTTTTTGTTACCATAATCCGTTCATGGGACCATTAGGCTGACATCTTTATTTAAAAAATTCCTTTCATGATGATGCCATAAAAATCACCCATCCGGGAAGATCTGTTTTCTTGGCGGAAAAATTAAAAGCTTTTAAAATTTACGTTTGTTAGTGTTTACGTGAGCGGGATTAAATTTAAATATGCCAAATAAAATAACTTTCAAAAAATACTAATACTGGTTTCATAAAGTATTTTTTTCAAATGACAAAACTAAATTTCCAGAATAAATGGAATCGAAATTTAACCATAATGCAGAAACTTTAGAACGGCTCAAACTGACATTGCACAATTTTTTTTATTTTTTTTGAAATTTCAAATACTTTTTCGTCAGTAATTTTCGTCAGTGGCATTGAAAATTTGAATTTGAATATCAGTCTGAAAATTGAGAAGAAATAGTATACTTAGTTTGTTCATAAAGCAAGTCTGTAGAACTTGGGGATGGAATGAAAAGTAGTACCGGATGGATGGCTACCGGACTATTCACTAAACACGGGTAAAGCCATTTCAACTAAATTTGGAAGGCGGGCTTGGGTACCGCCTCACTGGGAACCATTTATTAGATAATCAACACATCTGCCAGAGGTCATTCCAAGTGGTTCGCTACGTTTGGTGATATAGCAGGGATAACCGGGTTCATTGGGTTCATTGGGTAAGGTGTGTTTAGGATGCGCCTGCCCACCAGCTGCTTGGCGTGTTAGATCGGAAGAGGCTGGTTTGGCGAGACCCTTTGACCTCTCCAACTGGTCGATCGAGAGTATGAATAGTATGAACAAAATAACAAAATAGAATTGAGTTCATTTTTAACACGTTGCTTGATGTCGTCAAATCACATAAAATCTTTCAAATAGCCATTGCAATTGATTAAGAGTTACATACTATTTTTTGCTATTGTTTAAAATTATTATTTCTCAAATTAAAGATGTTCTAATAGTTGTGAGAACTGTAGACTTCTCGGAATATTGATTATTCAGTTTCACAACTCGTAACAGTCATACGAACTATAGCGGAGTAAGAAGGTATTATCCAACTCTGCTATCTTCTTGACATGATTGACCTGACAAGGAATACACAAACAAATTTACAGACAAACGAAATACGCTCGAGTTAAAACGAGACTTCGACGAGAAAACAATTTTTTTTTAAAGTTAAACTTATGCTTACAAAAAAATGTTCTTATGCAAATCACAAAGGATAACAAATTATTATAAGCAATAATAATTATCCTGAAACACAAACATAATTTTAAAAAATCTTCTGAGAAAAAATAATTATTAATTTTTTTTCAATTTATACTTGTGTTAAGCTAATAATTATTGTTTATAATAATTTGTTACAATTTTATTGGGTTAGTCCAGATTTTTAAACCTACGACCTATAGGTCTTAAATTAAAAAGCTTACCGCTCTGTCAATGAGGTAGTGTATTTATTTAGTTCCTAAATAAATACATTGACAAAATTCGTTGAAGGTATAACATAAATTAGCAGCGTTTCCGATTTCTTTGTTAACAGTTTAACCCGAATTATTGAGGTGGATTTTAAAACGAAGGCACTCGAAGTTGTATCATCGAAACTGTATCACAGTTTCAACTGCACTTGGCATAATTTCAGTACGGAAATGCTGACTTAGTCAATGGAGTTGTTACACCCTGAGGTGGCCCTTTACTTTATACTTTCCTACCACCTGCCCTCACAGTGTCAGGGGTGGATTAGAAACCGATAGCAGTTACTGTCTTTATGTTCATTTTTGGCCATATTTTGACAGAAGATCGTATATAAGGGGTACCCATAGTAAAATAGAAATAAATTGAATATTTATGAATGTATCCTGAAACTTAAAACGGTTGAAAGGTGATAAAATACGCTTTCAAATATAAATATTATTAAAAAAACGAAACGACTGTTACGCGTAATACTAATTGCACATTAGGATTTTTTTAATAATAAACTGTTATTCATAAATTGGATAATAATATTATTGCATTTATAGAAGAAAAACTTAACACTAATTTAACTGTGGTCATTTATTTTTTGAGTATTATTTCGTGTTACGCTACCTCTTTTAGCCAACGTTGCCAACACAGCGGATGATTACAAATAAGCAGATGATTAAACAACTGCCCTGATGATGGACACTGTTATAGTGTCTGAAACTTTGGCTAAAGGAGAAGGTAACGCAACACAGCATAAAACCCTTATAATATTAATTAATTTTACGGTATTCGATGTTAGTCATGCCTAATTCGTTATTTATTTTCTTGGTTTAAGTTATTCAGAAGTAAAGTATGTGTATGTATAAAATTAAGTATATTAATCGCTTAAAGATTTTTTTTCGATAATATTCACAATTTTTTTCTACTTATTTTTTATCAGCAGGTACCGTCAGTAATGAAGTACCTCGTCAATATTTTATTATTTGATATCGATAGGTTATAAATTTGAATAATCTTGTCAGGCTGTACCTAAAATTTACTAATTCATTTACAATCCAACTTCTGCAGGGCTAAAATCACACAGTAAAAAGGTGCAGACGATTTTAAATTACCATTGATTTAACCCTGGATTTTAAACGAGCTGGAATATAACGCATTATGGAAACGACAAAATTGGAAGACGCTTTTCCAAGTGGCGAATCCTCCAGCCCGAGTGTTTCAGTAAATGCTGATCAGGACTAGAAATGTCCAAAGTGCGGGCTTACTCCTTATTACTTGCTTTCCGCTGTTAAATTTATTTTACCCTAACACCGAATCTGAGAAAATCTCCCTAGCCTTGTTCCGTAAATGATAGGGCTTTATTATTTGCTTAATAAATGTCTTATTGGAGTATTTAAGAAATGTAATGCTTAAGGCTTAAGGGAAATGTTGTTTTATTGTTGTTTCACCTAGTCATCGGTTCATCTTTTTTTAACAATCTTAAAAGGGATTACAATTTTTATACAGTTGTGGTTTTCTCTTAGGTGCGTGTGTGCAGTGAACCCCCTGCATTCTACCTCTAAAGCACCCGGATATTCCCTTGCTATGCGTTATAGAATCAGCACAAAATATAATTCATACAAAAAAACCAAAACAACACAATCCCCCTGACGGTTAAATCTTATAACCTGTGCCATAACAAGACTATCTTTGTGCGCAGCGATAGACAATGTTATGCTCCGGCAGCTGAACTTTGCGTTACATAGATGAAAAATAAGATATTTTTTTAATCGTAAATGTTTGCACGTTTTAATTTTCTTGTTCTTGCGATTATCTTGCTTTAAATGGAATTTGTAAATCTACTAGTAAAAAATATATTGTCTTAATTATCTTCCTGTCCGGTAGTGAGTTTCTGGAAAAAAAACAGTACCGCTGGGGTGAGTTTTTTCAATAATCAAAATATATAAAAAATTAAATGCCACCTCGTAGAGTATAAAAAAATTAAATTAAAATTAAATTACTTCGAAACTTGCACGAAAAAACAAATACTAAGCCATTTAGAAGGAAAACATAAAAAAAAAAGTTTTGCAGAAATCTCCAACCATCGAAATCGGAGCAGATTTTTGTTTTTACTTAATAAAAATCATATTCACTTACCACAATTTGAATGATGCCAAGGGGATCAAGGGGGGGAAGAACAACTTTTTTCACACACTTACATATACGTATTATTATATACACGAACACTATTGTATTTTCATTATAAAAATTCATCAAAGTTATATACATACACAATGTATACGCAGTCAATAATTAATAATAATTTGTCGGTTGTCATAGTATGATTATCAAAAAAATGAAGAGATCGGAGCAAAAGAAAAAAATCTATCTTGCGAAAATAATACTTTGAAAAATGGTGTTTCAATTATTGGATTCAGTATTTCTTCAGCGAGTTTTTTTCATTAGTCCCATAAGCATAATCGTGGCTAAAAATATTTCAGCCTTCGTGGTGTCTTTCCACTTCATCATTTTAGACTTCAAAGAAATTTTTGCAGCGTATTTGTTTGTTTCGCTGACAATTACTTTTACTATAAGTGTGAAGAATAACTCATAAAAGTCTATTTCCAATGAATTTTTACGAACTAAATATTTGCTCTTATACCTGAGTTAGTTGAATCGAATTCATGAATAATGGGCGTAAACTTACACTGATCCCATTATTTACGATGATCAACTTTTCTCTTTTTGGATGTTGAATAACTAGGGAGAGTTTCATCCTCATCAGATGTATCAGATTCGTCGGATGAGCTATCCGAATATATTGGCAAATCGTGAAGATCCTCGTAAACATCTTCATCTTCACTTTCGATTAATATCAGCAATGTCTGGTTCATTCAAAGGGTTAACCATTTTTTATAAAAATTAATGTAAAATATATAAATTTAACAAGTTATCAATACGAAACACAAAGTCAAATCAGAGTAAAACACTGTTCAAATTATGAATAACCTAAAATAATAAAATTTCAATGATAATAACAGTATAACGAATAATATTTCAAAAATACTAAGAAACACCATTGAATTTTGTTTAAACTGTCATAAACTGTATTCAAACTGAAAACAAACACTATCAGTACAATATATGTAATAAATATTCACATTCATACACATGAGGTCATTTTTAATGCAAGATGATTAAGTTATTCAGTGTAAAAAAAACAAAATCCACAAATTTCACTTCACACAAGACGTCGCTCGCAGTAAAAATGTTGTTTACCACCAACTATCAGACGGTGACGTCACGGAATATTTAAATTGTGAATAACTCCATTGATAATATACCTAAATCGCTAAAAACTTTTGCAAGTTATGACAAATTGTCCCTAGATGGTAGTTACTTTCGGTTTTACGGAAGAAAATCAATAATTAATTAATTTTAGGCACAACCGTACGAGTACGGTCATACTCTTACGAACTATTTTTGTCTCGCCGTACTTGTACGGTCATACTACCGGTCTTGAAATTGAAAATGAGGGAAATTCGTAAAATTTTAGGACATAGGTATACAAATATAATAACTCCTCTTCATATTCTAACCCCCAGTGAAAATACCACAAACCGCCACTGTTTTAAGTAGTTATCTATATATTTATCAAAATCTAAATAATATCTCCAAATTTCGTGGAGATAACAAGTGCATCTAAATAGTAAGTAAATGGTAAAATTAACATATTAATCTGATGAAAAAAAATTATTTGATGTTGACGGATTGACTCTGACTTGTTCTATTCAATAAAATTATTAATAATTTTGGGATTGACTAACCCAAAATTCTAATCGAAATGAAATTATACCCACCATCCAGAAACAAGAAATAAAATGATACATTTTTCTGCAACTTTTAAAACTAACTACATATCTGACTGACACACCAATACATATATTGCATAATTTCGGTAATAGATTTGGGAATGTGGTCGACATAAATGTTTAAAGATTCCGTATTTGTGATGAAACAAATTCTTCATAAATACTTTTCTGAAATTCACGACTTTTTCACTTCGTAGTGATTATACATTTTTTATGTTTATTGATATTTCTCTTTTTTAACATTTTTCATTTTCACTGATTGGATGTTTTATTTGCCAATCATTGTACTTATTTTTATTGCTTTATCTATTATCTCTACTTATTTTAATCAATTCAATTATCCAAATATGTCAGCATAACTTTAACATACGGGGATGAAAAAGATATCAATTAATTTGTCTAAAATATTTTGTACTTTGAATTAACTACTTTCTTTATTTTTTCCGTTGTAACTTTTGCTAAGTCGATATAGATATCGACGAAGTCTTAATTTCTCCGTCACATCTCATGCCCCAATATTTTTTTCGGTGGATAATCACTGATCAGACTTCGGCAGTATAGTCAATATTTTTGTAACGACACTACCTTCAACAAAGTTGACTTGACGAAGTATAATAATATTTATTGAAAATGCTGTTTTCTAAAGGAGTGAATGACTAAAAATCGTTACGTAAAATATTAATAAACACCTAGGCAATTATTTTTCTGAAATGGCTACGTGAGACGATAACAAACAAATAATATTGGTTATCCAAAACTTAGACTTAACTTTTTTGAAATTCTTCTGTCCGTGGCAAGAATATAAGAATGACAGAATGGCTTTCTGGTAATTGGCTTCTGATGTGGTAGCCTTAACTCACTCTCAAGAAGCACTCACTATTACATAATTTGTCATTTTAGTGTAAAAAAGTCATGGAAACTCATCTTTGTGTGTTTTAGAGATAATTGAAATTGTGATAAAATAAATCTATTGATTACTCGATGACTTCGTTACACACACTTATATATTATTATTAATATCATAACATTTTCTCTAGCAGAGGAAGCGATTGTTTCCAGAACTATTAATATATTGCACAACTTAATTAACTCTACATACATATTATAAAGCTAAGATGTTCTGTATTACCATGTATGAATACTAGTCAAAGTTGTTATGCAGTCTGACAAATTACATTATATGGCTTTATTCCAGATGTCATCAAATCATCTAATATTTTAAAAGTTCGAAAATATGTTTTTACTCAAATTTATATTTTATTAAAAAAGTGCACAAAGTTCCTTTATAAATGTGACTCTTCAGTACAAACTGGACTTTACAACAAGTTGAAATATTTATGTAGAAACTGCCCGGCGATGAAATGCGTTCTGCACGAAAACCATCTCAGTGCTTGGAAAGACACTGCCGTATTTATTATGACGGTTCAAATACGAATATTAGAGCGAAGGTGGATCCCAAAACTATTTTGAAAATTTGCTACATTATTTTTATGCAAATACATTATGCAAAACAGAATACAGTAGGACATGAGCATTTAAAAAAAATATTATTTCGTTTATTAATTGCTCAATAATGACAATCTCCGTGGTCTTTAGACTCCCTGTATAAAATATAAACATGGTAGACTTTCAGTATCCACTCCCTAAAGCCGCGAAGGACCACGGGACCTATAATACTGTTGCCATATAGGAACCAGGCTTAATCTTAGATTATTAAACATGCTGGATAAGCATTCATAATTATTACAAAACAAAATATTACTACCTTATCCACGAATGTACATTTATACATTATTGGTAAGTTTAATAGTTTTCTACGCTGAATTCATTTTTAGCGTATTTGTAGGTACCGCAACAGAAAGAATGCAATCAAGTTCGATCGCGATCGCGAACATGTTATGATTTTTATGAACACGTGTTCCAACATCGTGATAATAAATTCCACTTTTTTTATCTGAATACCGCACAAGAGTCCCAACTGCTTCCAACCGTCTGAAACCAGTGAGACTATGGCATCCCCAATTGGGGTATGATGTGAGGCTGGAGGTGGAGAGGGGAAGTGTATGGGAAGATGAAGGAGGGGGAGTACCTAGCTATTCAGATTTGATAACCAAATACGGCTAAAGCCATTTCAAACAAAGTTCAATTCTAAATGGTGGTCTTACACCAAAGCGATACTAAGAGTATCTTCCACTCAGGAACGTGCCGCAAATATATTTTATTATTATAAGCGAGTAAATTGTAAAATAACACAAATTAATCAAATAAAATTTACTTGTGAACTTTGAATTGTGGTCTTACTAAAAATTTAACAGTAATTCTATACATTAATTCGTTAAGGACCTGCAATCCCATTTTTAACCGGATTACGAATTTTGAAGAGATTCTTAATAAATTAGCAATACTCATTTGTCTACGTGTATGGGATTTTTGGGGTATTATGCCGTGTTGCGCCTTCTTTAGCCAACGTTTCAGACAGCGTTATAGTATCCATCATCAGGGCAGATGTGTCATACATAATTCTTCTTGATTGTTTTAACGTTGGAGAGATATTTAGATAATATGGTGACTATGTGAAGTGTATTTTACATTTAGCTAGCCCGGTACTATAGCAATAGCTCTGTGCTGCTGATTCAAGCAAGTTCGATACGTTTGCTGTTTTATTATTTTTATTTTTGTGGCAATTAATGATTGCAAATAATGATTGCCGTGGTTGTGAAGTGATTAGTGTTAACATGATTAATGTTTTTGTGACTTGTGATCCAATCTACCTGACCATATTGAAGTGCGGGCCCGACTTAAATCTACATCATCAATATAAACAAAGTTGGTGAGTACAAGGTGAGTATACGAGTGAACAACATCCAATATCTAAGTGTTATTGTAGACAATCATCTTAATTGGAAACATCACATTGACAAACTTTCAATTAGGGTAAGAAAATTAATTCACATATTCTTTGCATTACGCAACATAATAAACAACAAGACCTAAGAAAAAATTATTACGGACTGTGCAACCCCATCTTAACGTATGGTTGCATTGGCTGGGGAGCGTCAGGAAGAACAATTTTAGATCCGCTTGTGAAGGCCCAGAAATCCATAATTAGAGTCATTATGCGTAAACCCAATAGGTTCTCAAGCGATGAACTTTACAAAAAATTTAATGTTCTTGATATTCGTCAAATCTTCATAAAAAAGATTTTTATCCATGTGCACAAAAATCTAGAATATTCTAATAAAATTGATCATAAATATAAAACAAGAAGTCACACCAGAAAAGATCTCGTGGTCCCAGGGAGCAATACGGCAAAATATCAAAAGACATATACATATCTGGGACCTAGATTATATAGTAAAATCCCCCCAGTTTTAAATATAAAAAAATGCAAAATGTCCTACATCGGTTCAAAAATAACCAAATGGTTGATTGGCTTAGGTAGGGAGGAGTCTGAAAAACTATTATATAGTGTCACTTAAAACTATACATGTTTACCTATGTCATATTTAGTAAAAACTTAATATAAGACTGAAAAACTATTATATAATGTCACTTAAAGCTATACATGTTTACCTATTAATGTCACATTTAGTAAAAACTTAATATAAGACTGAAAAACTATTATTTAATATCACTTAAAACTATACATGTTTAACTATTAATGTCACTTTTAGTAAAAACTTAATATAAGACTGAAAAACTGTTATATAATGTCACTTAAAACTATAAATGTTTACCTATCAATGTCACATTTAGTAAAAACTTAATGTAAGTATACTTTATTTAAAAAAAAGAGTAAAAATTAAATTACATTTGGCATTTCACAAACATTTGGTTCCTTAGAACAGGAAATCTGCCTAGCTAGGAACTAAATTTAACCTAACAAAACGTAATAACACTTGTACCTACTCATTTTAAATATATGCTCTCATTATGCTACATTATTACTGTTATGTCTGCTTTAAATGTATCTAATGTAAAAAATAAACAAATAAAAACAATAGGGCAAAATACTTTGTATATCATATCTGGTGTAATTCTAATGAAACTGAAAAAATAAAAACAATTATTTGGAAAAATAACATTACTGATCATCACACATGTATTGTAGCTTTTAAAACTGACAAAATAGATGTGAATAATTACTCCCGCAATAATTTCCCAAAAACTATTATTAATCTGCCTAGCTAGGAACTAAATTTAACCTAACAAAACGTAATAACACTTGTACCTACTCATTTTAAATATATGCTCTCATTATGCTACATTATTACTGTTATGTCTGCTTTAAATGTATCTAATGTAAAAAATAAACAAATAAAAACAATAGGGCAAAATACTTTGTATATCATATCTGGTGTAATTCTAATGAAACTGAAAAAATAAAAACAATTATTTGGAAAAATAACATTACTGATCATCACACATGTATTGTAGCTTTTAAAACTGACAAAATAGATGTGAATAATTACTCCCGCAATAATTTCCCAAAAACTATTATTAATTACGAAAAATTACAACAAAACCTTAATATTGAAAATTGGGAAACTGTTCTATCCTCTAATAACACCGACTTATGTTCACTAAATTTTGAAGCAATCTTGAAAAAGCACATCAAATCTTCCTCTTCCATTATAAAATACTCTCCAAAAACTAAATTTAAAAAATTAAAACCATGGATCACTCAAGGAATCATAATTTCAATTAGACATAAAGAAAAAATTTATAAAGAACATAAAAAGTTTCCAGAAAACTATAAACTATACGAATACTTTAAAAAATTCAGAAATAAACTATGCCACATTATTCGGAAAACCAAAGAAGATTTCTATAAAGAAAAAATCAATATTGCTGGCAACAATAATAAAAAGATATGGCAAACTATAAATGAAATTATCAATAAAAAACCAAAAAAATCTAACATAAACAAAATCACAGATATTGATAACAAACTTTACGATGTAAACACGGATCCAACGAAATGTGCAAATATTTTTAATAGTTATTTTGGGTCAGTTGGTGAAAAATTAGCACTCAAAATAAAAAACACTGATAATAATGAAAAATTAGCACTTAAAATAAATAACACTGATAATAAAGATCTACCGTCACCATCCAATAATTGTAACAACTTGAGTCAATTTCAACGAACTAATGTTGATGAAATTAAACAAATTGTTAATGAATTAAAAGGTAATTCTTCCCCTGGTTTTGACAATATTTCTGTAGAAATACTTAAAAAAAATTCTGACTCACTCTGTAAACCATTGGCTCACATCATAAATACAAGTTTTGAAAATGGCAACTTTCCCTTTACCTACAAAAAAACTATTATTTCCCCAATTTTTAAATCTGGGGACCCCAATCTAAGTAGTAACTATAGGCCAATTTCTCTCACCTCAAACATTGCCAAAATATTTGAAAAAATTGTAAAAAAACAAATATTTAAATTTGTTAAAGAAAATAATATTTTAAATGCACATCAATATGGTTTTAGAGAAAATATGAGCACTCAAGATGCTATCGTTGACTTAACATCTGAAATTTATAAATCTTTAGATAATAAAAAAAAATGCATTGGAACATTTGTCGACTTAAGAAAAGCATTTGATAGTATATCACACTCTAATCTTATCTCGAAACTAGCGAAAATTGGTATAACTAACAATGCTTTAACGTGGATTGAAAATTACCTTTTTAATAGAGAGCAATTTGTAAAGTTAAATGGCTCTCTGAGTGATTCGCAGACCACAAATTTTGGCATCCCGCAGGGAACTGTTTAACGGTCCAATTCTTTTCATCATTTATGTCAACGATATTTTTAATCTCTCAATTATGTCTAAACTTATTTCATACGCTGACGACACAGCAATTTTAACTGAGGGATTAACTTGGAATGAAACCCAAAAAACAGCAGAGTTAGATATAAACATACTAAAAAAATGGTTCGATAATAATTTGTTAACACTTAATACTGAAAAAACTTTTATAATACCTTTCACCATTAATAAAAATTCATTCCCTGATAATTTAAAGATAAGTATACACTCATGTAATTGTAATAGAATTTCAAATTTATGTAAACCTGACTGCTCTGTACTTACTGTTAAAACTAATGTAAAATATCTAGGTGTAATTATAGATAGTAACATAAAGTGGAAATTACAAATCAATGCAATAGTAGAAAGATTAAGAAAATTATTGTACATTTTTCTTAGAATACGAAACATACTAAATTTTAAATTATTAAGAACCATATATTTTTCACTAATTCAATCAGTATTACAATACGGAATTGTTGGTTGGGGTGGAGCATTCAAAACTTCTCTCTTACCTTTAGAAATCATCCAAAGAATATTAGTAAAAATAATTTTGAAAAAACCGTATGATTACCCCACAATTAGATTATTTCAAGAATTTAAAGTCCCTTCACTTCATATTATTTATAAAAAAATAACTCTTTTTCAAATACATAAAGATTGTTTCAACATTGACAACTTAATAACTTTTTCGAACAGCAATAGACAAAGTATTCTTGGCTCTATAACTATCCCGCGCTGTAACACCACCACAGCCCAACAATTTTATAAATATTTTGGTGTCAAATGGTTTAACCAATTACCTCTTAACTTAAGATTGGAAATGAATTATAAAAAATTCAAAAGCTCAATAAAAGCACTATATCAATAGCATATTAAAATCGTTTATACTTAAAAAGACAATATAATCTCTCAATTATTATTATATTGAAATCCTTTTCTCTTATTTCTTATTCTTATCTCTTTCTTTCTTTTACATCCTTTTCTCTTTTCTATTTGATAAAATTTTGTTACATATAAAATTTTTATTTTGTTATATTAAAAAATAAAAATTCTTTTCATTATCATTACACTCTCTGAAAAAATATGTTAAATTACTATTTACACGCGTTTCTCCGCCTTTTTAACACGAGCATTTGCTCTAAAAAAAGGTGTATCACGATGTACTGTAATAAAAAGAAAATAATCTTAATGTAATGTAATAACATGTAATTGTAAATTTAATATTAAATAAAAATTAAATATTATAAAAAAAAAAAAAAAAAAAAAAAAAAAAAAAAAAAAAAAAAAAAAAAAAAAAAATATGGTTTGGGGCAGCGCGATCCTATCGGGATCACAAGTTTCATTAGGCAGAGAGAGGATATAATTGCTTTTTTTCTTACCCAGTAAGTGGGTATTCTATCACGCACCATACAGTAAGTGCAAGCCGAAAATGATCCAAATTTTTAATGTAGATTTTTTTTTTATTTCTCCTTAGAATATACCACTATTACTAAAATATTTTGGCTATGCATCAAAATATAAAGCTAATAGAAGGAATCAAAGAATGAGCTCTGAAGAATTATTTTGCTGTACGATTCCCCGTGGAAATTATGTAACTGATTCTAAATAGCTGACAAAATTTAATACTGATTTAACTCTCTTATTGGCTCTGTTGATTTTAGCCAATCTAAAGGTTTAGTAAAAAAACATCCTTTCTCATACCATTACGCTTCTTTCGTCATCCATCGAAACTAGGCTTAATCTACTCGAGTGTACTCGTTAGGGCCGGGAAGGGCGGTTTTGGGGAGAGAGGAGGGTGAGGAGTGAAAGAGGGTTAGGAGAGGGGTGAGGGAGGGGTGCAGAGATGTGGAGAGGGGGACGGAGGATGGGCTCGGACCACCGAATGTCATGAAACCAGACAACCGGAAAATTACGTTGAACGGGATTCTCTCACGTTACGGTATATGTAGATAAAAGTGGATATTCCGCTCAGTAATATGTAGATAAATGTGGATATTACCATTTATATAGGTAAGCTGGCGGGAGGCAGGGGGAGGGCGTATTCGACGCTGATAAATTTTTCTCGATTAGCAAGTCCAACAATCGTTACAGTTTCGCAGATTTTGAGATATCTTTTCGAAGAGGGAAAATAAATTTTCCGGCACTAAAATAATGTTTTCTTGCGAACAGACTCGATATTCCACTCACACATGAAAAAAATTTAAACGCATTATAGTAAAATACGATTTTATTGAATCCGAAGTTTTAGATAATGTGCTTACTATCTCAGCACAGAGCTATTGCTATAGTACCGGGCTAGCTAAATGTAAAATACGCTTCACGTAGTCACCATATTATCTAAATATCTCTCCAACGTTAAAACAATCAAGAAGAATTGTGTATGACACATCTGCCCTGATGATGGACACTATAACGCTGTCTAAAACGTTGGCTAAAGAAAGCGCAACACGGCATAATACCCCAAAAATCCCATACACGTAGACAAATGAGTATTGCTAATTTATTAAGAATCTCTTCAAAATTCGTAATCCGGTTAAAAATGGGATTGCAGGTCCTTAACGAATTAATGTATAGGATTACTGTTAAACTTTTAGTAAGACCACAATTCAAAGTCCACAAGTAAATTTTATTTGATTAATTTGTGTTATTTCACAATTTACTCGTTTATAATAATATAGTATATTTGCGGCACATTCCTGAGTGGAAGATACTCTTAGTATCGCCTTGGTGTAAGACATCCATTTAGAATTGCACTTTCCTTGAAATGGCTTTAGCCGTGTTTGGTTATCAGATCTGAATAGCCAGGCACTCCCCCATCTTAATCTTCCCATCCATATCCCCTCTCCACCTCCAACCTCAAAACATACTCCGATTGAGGATGCCATAGTATCACTGGTTTCAGACGGTTTGGAGCAGTTGGGATTCTTGTGCGGTATTCAGATAAAAAAAGAGGAATTTATTATCACGATATTGGAACACGTGTTCATAAAAATTATAACATGTTCGCTTACCACGTCTGATATATTGTAGTCTAGCATCCCAAAACAACAAACCCTACGTCATCGAGTACACAGATTAAACTACATTGTATTGAGAATGAGAATAAGAATTGATTTTGAACCAACCTCCAACGAAGAATATAATAAATTCCACAATAATAATAAAATTCACACTGTATATAATTTTTTCATACTTTTTTTAGTAGTTTTTTTTTACTAGCACAATTTTTGTAATATTCAATGCTAATTTACACCTTAAAATTGTTATTTTAACTATTTATTTATCCTAGAGTTTAGTCATTAATTAATGTGAAACAGAAATCAAAAAATAGAAGACTTTACAAAGCAGATTTACTAAACAACACAACACCAATACCATGTACATCAACTAATGATTTTAATATAGTGCGTCAATTATTATTAGTTAATTTTACCCTTAAGGCATTCTCTATGAATATCAGGAGTATACATACAAATAATATGAACTCTTAATTGTTCTCACTGACCTTACATAAGATTTTGATGTAATTGTTTTGAACGAATGCTGGATTTAAGAAAATTTTATCCCTAAAACGATAAAAAAAACTACAATCACTATAACACACTACATAACCAAACTCAAAGTGATGGCGTTATTGTATACATTCAAAATGACATCATCAATTCAGTAAAGGATGTAACAATTAAAAATGCAAACTGACTTCAATTTAAACTTAATAATCATATAATAATTCTGACTATATACAGATCTCCGAACATATGCAATATCACCACATTTATACGATCACTACATGAAATTCTGACAAATATAGACCAGAAATTTGATATTGCCAGAATACCTGTATAATTGGGGATCTTAACTTAAATACCATCAACAAAATGCCTCCTCAAGCCAATAAATACCTAAATTCAATAACTCTATTAGGATATTTACCAGATTTCACCACTCAAATTAGAGAATCAGTATCAAACACCAGTAGTTGTGTAGAACATGTCTTTGTTAAGAGTAAACGAGACAGAATACAGAAAAAAAACTGCCAAACTGTTGGTCGGCAGACCAAACAAATTCTTCAACGGAATGATCTATACTACAATTATTCGTTGGTTTGATTCGTGTATTCGATTTAATCGACGCGTCTAGGTACCCGAAAGCGATATAGAACTGACGGGGTTTGGAAGTTTCTGTCGTTTTCCGGACCTAAGCAGCTCTTACGGCGGCGCGGCGCGGGAGGCGCGGCGGTTGTCCGATCTTAAGCACTACTAGGCAATCTTACAAGGCCTGTTATTAATTAAAAACGATGCTCGATAGATGATTAATTTAAAAATATTTCCCGTCATTAGCATTCAAATAATAATATAGGTATGCGACAGCGGCGAAGGGCAGCGCGGCTGGGTTCGTTGGTTCGCCCGTCTGATCAAAAAAACTCAAATTATTTTTGTTTTTAAGCCCGTGTTCAAATAAAAAAATAAAGATAATGACATTTATTAATAACTTTAAATATTCGCTCACAAAAAAACTGCACATCTATAAATTATTCAATGGGATGATCTAGCCTACAGTTATTCTTTGGTTTCATTCGTGTATTCAATGACATAAATTTTACCAATTTTTATCCAACTTTAAATCCGGCTGCCAGCGAATGCTCCAGGCTGCCGGTTGGCAGACCAGTTTTATTTCATCTTTTAATCGACCATCGTAAGAAATCATTCCCGTTCATGTATCTGATGACAAAATTCTTACGGAAAAAATCGTCCAATATTTTCTATAACTGCGTGGAACCTTCCAAAAGAAGCACCGGCAGACCAACTTACTAAAAGCCTATTCTCACTACAAATTAGTTTCATCTGTGTAATTATTGACGTAGGGTTTGTTGTATCGATATCCTAGGCTATTAAAAATATACTAAAAGTTTATCAGGATACGGCTTGCAATCCCGTATTTAACTGGATTACGAATAACATAAATAGATTTTTAATAAATCACCAATACTCATTTTCTCCATGTATAATATTTGATACCTATTATGGTACAAACTTTTCAATAAGTTAAGAAAGCTTAGAGGTACAGTTGATATGGTAGTATTTACACTATATATTTTTAAAACTACATTAAACATTATGTTAAATGCACTTTTGGGGATGTGAATCTGAGAGTATTTCAAATAAAATAAAATTATCAACCTTGAACTTGTTAAGACTGAACGTAGATCCCGAAGGGACCAATAATTCTACATTGAAATATTGGCAAAAAAAGTCACATGACGAACATTGAAATACATTGGGGATAACTGCTACAAGTTAGTTTTACGCAATTATATTTTTTTGTCAAAACTACAAAACTCCACATAAATAACTTAATAACATACATTTACTACCCTTATCTCACTGGCAGTAGTAGGGTAGTTTTGCAGATGCGGGGTGTTAGAATATTGACCTCAGTAATAAAAATAGGTCAAACGAGCTTAAAAGTTTGGTATTCAGAGCGAGTGGCAGTCTGCATCCTTTAGGGCAATGTAGTGTAAGGTAGCAGTGTATGCGGGAGCGAGATGCACTGTAAGAGTTGCGGTGGCGATCGGTGCCGTAAACACAACTTGTGCATCGGAGGCGATATATTGGCAAAATGCGATGGAGATAAAATGACAAGAGATGATGTATCAATTTTAAATGTATATTTATTTTATAATTTTTAAATAATTTAATGTTATTATAATCACGACTAGAAATCGACAAAAAAATTACTTTAGCTCCACCTAGCCTTAGAGGAAAATAACTTCCATCAGGACCTATGTTATCTTTGAGAGATACTGTGTGGAGATTATTTTTTAAGGGGAGGAAGTTCTGGGAAGTAAAAAGGCTTGAGTGGTAGGTAGAAGTCTGTATGTCAGTGAGTTGTCAGTGAGAGGAGTCAGAAATGACGGACATATGAATTCATCTCTCTCACTCCAGCGTAAGGCGATGAGTGAGTCGAGAGAGTTGGATAGATCAAAAGGTCTCACTCAACCAGTCTCTCCCGATTTTGCCTGCCACACAGTAGGTGGCTAGACGCATCCTCCGCCAAGACCTGAGCAAATCTCACCCTATGAACTAGAGCACCCATGGTAGTGGTGTTAGTTATCCAATAAATAATTCCCCACAAAATATTTTAATTGGTTACATGACAGGTCTGATACGAGCCTTGTATAATAATAATAATAATAAATTCTTTATTCCAGGATGTGGGGAGGTAAGTGCAATCCCACACACCCCATAGAGGATATAAGTACAGATAGTATTTACATATAGTAAAATAAATAAAAAGAGATTAAAAAAATAAATTAAAGCAGAGTAGCACGGGAATCCATCGCATCAAAGATTGTGGGAGCAAGTATCTTTTCTAATGGTCTTCAATGCTCGATCCTGAAGTCAGACGGGATTCTATGATAATAATGTTTCTGGAATAGTTTATCCTTTCCCTCAGTCCTGCAATCCTGGTTCTTAACAGAGCTGTTAATCCTGGAACTCGCCCTTCTGTAAACATTGAGGAGGCACTGCAGTGCCTGGGGAGTTCAAACATCAATCGGTAAGCGTTGTTATATTGCACCCGAAGCCTTTCCATTGTTCTTTTCTTGAAATTAGCCCAGAGCTCGCATGTGTACAGGGTGGTGCAAAAGGCTAAGAAGAGCGTCCTTTTCACTCGTGGACTACAGAGCCGAAATCTTCTACTGAGCATGTTACATTTTATACTCAGTACTCGCCTCTGCCTGTCAATATCTTCATCATCCGTTAACTTGTTGTTGATGACATGTCCTAGATATTTTGTGGTTTCTACTGTTTTCAGAATCTCACCATTCAAAAAGACTGGGGGAATGTTTTTTGGGCCTTCCCCGTGTTTTATGACCAACTGTGCTGTTTTTTTCGCATTATAGATCATGTTGGTTTCGTGAGCAAATTCTTTACAGATTTTCAGGAGAAGTCTTATTCCCCGTATTGACGGTGCCATCAGAACCATATCATCTACGTAGCTCATATTGTTAACACATAGACCTCCGATGTGGCAGCCCACTCCAGCATTGTTTAACCTGTGGGTTGATTCGTTCATGTATAAGTTAAACAGTACTGGGGACATACATCCTCCCTGTCTGACCCCGCTTTTCAAGAAATAGGGTTCTGAGAATCCATTTTTCCACTTTAAAAGGTTTTCTTGTTGACGGTGCCATGATTCGAGAATTTTTACCACTTTCCATGGTATCCCTCTTTCCTTTAGTTTTTTTCCATAGTAGGGGGTGGGAAACTCTGTCGAATGCCTTACTAAGGTCCAGAAAGCATGCGTAAGTTGTTGTTTTTCTCTTCCTGTAGTATTCCAGCATCCGTTTTACGCAGAATATGGCTGAGTCCGTGGAGCATTCTGTTTTAAAACCCATCTGATTGTCTTTCGTTTTCAATTGGGGTCCGACTTGATCTAAGAGAACTCGTTCAAATATTCTGGCGGTGGCGGTGGCGATGGATATCGGTCTGTAATTTTCCTGTAAAGTTATGTATGTCAGTTTAGATTTTACTATCGGTATTATGATTGTCTTTGTCATGTCTTTGGGTAGATAACCACTCTTTATGATATCGGTAAACAATGTTGCCAGTAGTTTCAGAATCGCTACCCCTGCATGTTTGACGTGTTCGATACTTAAGCCGTCATGTCCTGCTGATATTCCGGATTTCATGTCTGATGCTATTTTATCCATCTGGAGTTGTGTCGAATTCTTTCGGCATTGTTTTAGAGCTGTTTTGAAGGCGGCATGCTTTGTCCTTCTATCCTTCGCGATGGGACCACTGTGCGGTCTCCCATTATCAATCCAGGTGAGCATCGATTGTCTTGATTTTTAGTATTTGTCTGCGACAAATTCATTCCATCCACAAACTTGCTTATATTTTGGTGTAGTAGTATTTCTAAATATACTTGTGGTACTGTATCGTAATGCTTGTACTATACATACATCCGTAGAGGTGTTTTATTTTGGCACGTTCAGGGTTGCCACCGTCCTCAAGAGATGTATTTTTTGGCTTGATTTTAGCTAGATAAGTTTGCGAACATGAGTTATAAATTCCGATATCACGTATATTTTTCGGATTCCATAATGCTGGATCCCTTAATATAGATGAAAATACTTTCGATGTTACTATTCTATTTGTATTTAAAGTTAGTTCGAGGGGTCGGTGGTCAGTCCAATCAACATCGTAATGCATTTTCATCTCGATAATTTGTTTGTAAATATTTTTCGTAACTAGACAGTGGTCTAACCACCTGGTAATACTATGCGCGTCACTGACGTATGTGTAAGAATTCTCAGGTAAAATTTCGGTGTCGGCACAAATGTAAACGAATTCTTGAAAAAAATTTTAGCTCTATTCCAAAGAGTGAGTCGGGATTAGCGTTGAAGTCTTTGATAATAATTGAATTGATATAATCTTTCATCGTCAATGATAGTTTGTAAGGAGGCCAGGCAGTTGGTAAACTCAACAAAGTTGTCAGTTAAGCAAGTCGGCATATAGATCGTAAAGATGGTTAAATTTTCAGTATTCAGACTCACCTCGATTCCGGCCATACGACAATTGTCCATCGGGATTGTGGTAACCCTTAAATTTTGCTTGTAAATTATCCCCACTCCGCCGTGCGGCCTACCTAGTAGGGGACCGTTAGCTATATTGACGGCAGAGGTGCCCATGCTATTGAAGTGCGGGTGAATATTAGACAAAAATTCAATCTCGGTTGGGAGTAGCCACGTTTCTTGGACTAGTATAATGTCATATGATTCTCAGAGATCGTGAATAAATTTTTCGGAGCTACGGACCGATCTGCAATTAATCGAAATAATTCTTAATTTATCGGTTGTCATTTTGATCTTTGGTTGATGCACGCGATTCTATATATATACGGAATACAATTCCTTCCGGCCATAGTTCTTCCACCAGGTATTTCGGCCCTTCAGTTGCTTTTACAGAAAGTTTAAATGTGTTAAATGGCGTGGGACGGTAAGGCTTAATTTTTTCGATCTTAGTATTTTTGAGACCATTATCTGCAAGGTAAGTCTTTACATCGTCCTCGGTAGTTTCCAATGTAAACCTTGAAATATAAATTGACGTAATTAAATCTGCCGACTTCAGTGTCGTTGAGGTTGCTTTTCCTCTCAAGTTGCGTTTGGGTTTTCTAGTTACTAATGTAAATCCTCTCTCATCTTCCGCAGGAGGCCGAGGCCGCGGGCCGCGGTCACGCGATACCTGTTTATTATTTTGTTTTAAAGCATGTACGAAGTTCATTTCCGGCTGCACTGGACTATTTGAAGTGTGTTCGTTCATTGTCTTTGTGTGTGTGGTTGACACTGCATTACTAGAACCAGTCGATAAGCAGGATGCGCCGCCCGTCGGTATTTGTTTACTATCTGGAAATTGTGGCTTACCCACAGTTAAGTGGTTAATAATTACTTCCGAATTCCCAGTTAAGTCACTTTGTTTGTTTGGGACCTGAATATTTGCAATTCGCTCTCTTATCAGTAACAGTTCTTGTTTTATGTCTTCATTTTTTGTGGTCGATGAATCTTTTAGTTCGGTTTTTATATGAGTTATTTCCGTTTTCAGTGCATTGAGTTCCTTAAGGAGTTTGGACACATCTATGCTGTCGAAGTTGATGGGAGGCAATTTATGCAATTTTTTAGCAGCAAACACTAGTAGCTTATCAGGATCGGTCTCCTTCAATGCTCTCAGGATGTCCTGGAGGTCTCGGCTGATTCTGCCATCTCCTTTCCGCAAAGTACGTTTATCCGGAAGCTTTTCAAACAGGATAGTTTTCGCTTCCTTTATTTCCTCTTCGGAGTAAGTAGAGACGCATACTTGTGTAATTGCAATCTCATCCAGAGTGTCTGCCTTGTTTTGAATGAACGTAAGACACTCGTTTATAATTATATTACATGAGTTACACGACATAGCGATGCGATACGGTCTTCTGTCGCGACAATACTAATAAATTAGTTCAATTGTTATTACACTGGTATATATTACTTTTGAATTATGCATTGTCTTACTACACTTATATTAAGAACTGCATCACTCGAAATAGTGTTTATGTGTAAACATTAATTTGTTCTTTAATTTATTGGCATTATTATCCTGTTTACCACTGTACGCTTGTAATTCGATTATCAATGTATTGTAAAAGCCATTTTATGGGGTTTGAATAAAAAAATAAATAATTATATTTTATACTCTTATTAGGTACAGATACGTGTTATCAATAATACTAACATATTAGGTTTGTTTCCTCTTATAAATATTCTAAAAGCGAATGCTTGAGTTTCGAAGAGGGGTATATAAACACTCGTATTTGGATTGAAACACCAAAAGATCTGTAGTAAATTAAGTTCTAGTTACCAGGCTGTTTACGTTGGTTTCCCGTAATTACCTGTCATAATATTAGTACGCATTTAGCTTTTATTATAATACTGTGAGATTTTTCTAAATCATAGTCATTTTAACATTATTGTGGTTATTTAAATATGGAAAAAATATACGCGGTTGGAGTCTTAAACTTATTTTTTGGTTGTATCGCATTCATTTCAGTTATATAATCTTGGCATTGTAATGTTGTGGCGTCGCGTCGAAAGAATAAAGACAGATTAATGCAGTATAAAGGAGATCACAGCGTCGCGTCGACAAAAAATGTAGATTTAACATTTGTACGCGATGCAGAAGTTTCTGAGTTTCTGAGTTTTTGAGTTTCAAGAACTGAAATGCTTGACTTGTTTGCCCAGTTGCCCAGTGGGTAGGATGATTTTGATCAAATCCACAGTGTGTATCAACTAATTTCCTTTATCAAGACAGCCGTTCATCTAATAGATTTGATCCTTAGATTCACGGATTTAAAAAAAGTAATTTTTCATTAAAAAGGTGAAACTGAAAATATCACTTTTTTAATCGGTCTTTGCAACATCTGCATTTATATTTGGTTTCAAACTTATTCTATTCTGGACAGTAAGGAATTTTCTCATTGCTCAAAATATTAATGGTGGGAAATAATTATACCGAGTCAGTGACATCTTTCATTTATAACAAAATGATTACAAAATGTTGTTGCTGGGGTACAAAACAAATTTAATTCTCAAACATATATAAATAAAGAAGCTATTTTTCCGAATCTTTTAACTTCACTATTCTCATATCCTTCCACTCTCCACTCCCTTCACTTTACTTTAATAGAGGATGCTTTAGTCCCACTGGCTTCGGGCGGTGCAATATTCTAAATTTAAAAAAACAATACTATGCAACTTTCTGGGGCGTCACCGTTAATTTAATATGGGTATATAATATGTATTTAAACGTTCTTACTGTTAAATCATTGTCTTAGTTTATCCATATTAAATATCATTCCGTTCTTTTGTCTTTCCTCTGTCAGTTCCATAATATCTAACATTAGGATTGGAGGCACTCCATTAAGAACTACGAACATTTCTTTATTTGGCCCTATTTTAAGAGCGACTATAAAGAAGCTGTTTTTGTGTTTATTTTGTAGATTTCCATTTAATTTTTTGAAATATAATGTAAATGAAATTTAATAATATTTTAAGTTCTGCAAGTATTGTTTGGTTTTTGTTATTGTTACAGCTGTTAACGGTTTTAAAAACAAAACAGTTTAAAAATGGCCTTGAAAGCCGAAACAGCTGTAACAATGACAAAACCCAAAAAGTACTTGCAGAACTTAATGATAATACCTACTATTAAAATTGATTTATATTAAATTAAAAAATAAATAAAATAAAAATCAAGAAGCTGCGCGTCCTTTTTCATACAAAACTTAAATTTGGATTTGAGGCAAAATACTTGACAGTGATTATTTTTGAATCAAAGGATGAAACAAATATCTAGTACCGTGTTATTTTAATTATTTGTGTTTTAAATTATAAAATATGGACTGATAACGAAATCAAATTTTCATATATTTATAGGCAACTTTGAAAATTTTCTGTAAGTTAATGGTAATTATTAAAAAAGCAATCTCTCTCAAACTACTATATTAATGAAATGTATTACAAAATAAAACATAAAAAAGCGTTTTATTTTAATTTGTTAATAAAAATAGTTGGAACTTTCTCACAAGTTGCTTATAAAATCATGAAAAAACGAACTTTCTTTCTCAAAACCAAAATTAAATTTTGTATGAATAGGTCTCGCAGCCTTTCCTCTTAAAAAGTATTTTAGCTATGACCGGAAAAATCCAAAACCCCCCACTCATGATATTATCTATATTTTATCTGCTTTATCATTTGGGACATAAAAAATAAAAATTCAATTGCCCAAATAAAAACATCAATTATCTTTTTATAACAATTACCATAGGATTATAGTGAATTCAAAGTACAATATAATTGAGTAATGAATCAAACCAACGTAATACACATTTTGCCAAATAACTAAACTATCAGTTTAACACGATAAACGAATTGTGTGCTACCGAAAATTGATTCGCTTTTTTAATGGGGTCACCAATAAAGAGTAGATTACAATATAAATTTAAATGCACTCAATCAAAAATTCAATTGAAATGACGTTGATCCCTCATGGTTTTGCCGCGGATGCAATCAGCCCAACTGCATTCGCGTGCTCTTTTAAAGGCGCTATTTAATAACACTTTATTAAATGCCTGAATTCAAACCACCGATAACAAAATCATTCAAACTTCATTTAAACATTTTTTTTATAAATAAATTAATCTTATCGATAAAGTAGGGTTTTGGTTTTCCTTAAATTCTCGAATGGTGAGCTCCAGCGTAATAAAATTTGTAAAGCTTGTTGTGTTTGTAGTTTCTAGATCAATAGAACTGTTTCAAGATTTCTAACGCACTTTGCATCGTGTGTTATAGAACTTTGAAATATCCATGTAACTTCTAAATAATATTTACTGGCTGACATGTACACATTGTTGCTCGACTTTTCTGTTCTTTCTAAAAATATAATATTGATGTTTTATATACCTATATATAAACCTTTCGGAAAAAAATCTCTAAATGATAGTGAAAACTTTGTCAAAATCTGTTGCGTAGTTTAAAAGAACTAACAGTTTAGTACAAACAGACTAATGCAGACAGCGACTTTATTTTAGTATAGTAAAGATAACTCCATTTGTTTGTTCGATAATTTGAACAATATTGCAGTGACACTTTACTAGTAGAACTTTACTGGAAACCATCATAATATAATAATTATACTATCAAGTAGTCGTACCGTTTGTACATACCGTTGAATGGTGTTCAATCCACCATCATTATCACAAATACAAGATTCAACTCATTTGGTCCCACAGAGGCAGGGAGAATGGCATTAATGTTTGACTCCAAGGCTCGTGAAAACCCGGTAAATTGATGTTTTTTGCGTAATTATTACATACAAATTGATGATTTTTCAATAAAACGTGTTCAGTCTACCATTATTATCCCAACTCCAAAGATTCAACGGATTTGGTCCCCTAGAACCCGATTAAATGAACTATAGTAAATCAAGAAAAGCAAAGCAACTTGTTAGTAAAAATAATTTATATTTCAATACACAATACAATTTGAATATTTTGTAATGACATATATACTCGTATATGGTGTTGAAATCTGGTAAGCGATTTGTTTATGTTTTATTTTATTTCATAACCATTACAGTATTTTAGTACATTATATATTTTCAAATTATGTATTTAATCGCACATATTTTTTTAACACAAGTTTTTTTTTGGTATGTAAACCACCTCATTAGGCATAGCCTGAGATTATGTTTATTTTTTATTAAGGTGGTAGAGTTTTATATTATTAACTTATTAATATATATAATGTCCATAAGGCTTTTAAAAACATGTGATATACATCATTATTTAGTGTAACAGTAATCATTAGGTGATATTTGGTATTTAAATTATTTTAAACCAATGCAGAAGAACGGTATTACGCTAACATTCATAATTATCATAGCCTTCTTGTTTTTCTTGCATTTGAATACAACCAATATGTCTGCGATTGCCAACTGCATGCAATCTAGGTACAAGCGAGTTTCTAAACGGCTCTGATATTGTTGTTGCGATTACAAAAAAATGATCTAGTTTTTCAAGTTGGTAGGTGGAAGGTAATTAGGCCGAGTAAATCAAAGCTGTCTATAATACTACCATTATAATGGCATATGCCCAGTGTGTTAGTCGAAAAGGATGTATAAACTTTGCACAAAAACTTATACAAATTAAAAAAGAGTCATAGATAGATAGGTAGATAGAATGCATACTGTCGTTAATTTCTCATGTCGTTTCTTCGCCCCATACGGAAAAACTTACTGAAATAAAATACTTTTATTTATAAAAAACTATCAAAATTACTCGTTTTTCTGTTAAAAACGGGACTGCAGGCTATTAACGAATGAATTGACAGAGTTTCTACCAAAGTATCAGTTAAAACTGGTTGTTTATGAGGATGGCGGAAAACGCTTTCATACAAATACTGACCAACCGATGCTATCGCTTTCCGTCATGATATTTATTAGAAAAGAACTCTATTTTCGATATATTCTGAATGACTAATATGTTATCAAAAAATTGGCATGCTATCATTTTTTAACAGCACAGTTTTACAATAATACAAAAATTTTAGATTTTTTATGTCATTCCCATTTTGTGACAAGATTAAATTAAAAAGTAGGAGGATAAAATGATATAATTGCCAGAGTTAATTGGTATCGATGATTGTCCATTGCAAATTAATAAACATATAATAGATTAGGTGACCGATCCCATTCAATTCAATTATTACAGTTTGATAATTGATTTATCGAATGAATTCAGTGATTTTCAAAAATTGAGTAGTATTATAAATTCATTAATAATATCCAATTACACGTGTTTTAAAATTCATTCTGTGCGGAAATTTTTGAGTGTGATAGAATGCTAAGTTTGAAAAATTCGACATTATTGATGTTGTTTAGTCCAAACGGTTTTTGTATGAAGATTTTCAGTTTGGCAGTGCGTTCTAAAAATTTTCTAAAATATTCATACAAAAAATCGAATTTAAAAAATAAAAAAATTTCGGCTACAACAAAATCAATAATGCATTTTTTATATTAGCACTCCAGTACACCTAAATTTCACGAGACGCCACTTGGAGACCCACCACCATTAATGTCAACTTTTCTGAGATTATGTATTTTTGAAATATGACGGGTTTGGTTCTAAAAAAAGTATTTCTGACATGATGCTGAACCACCACTTGTTCTTATTTACCCACGGAAAAGTGTGACAAATTGCTTTTAAATCATTCAATTTATTGCAAGCAATTTGATTCCAAAGGATCAAAAAATTTACCGCGAATTTATAACATGTTTTGAAGGCCGAACTCGATTGAAATGTAAGGCCTAAACTATAACGATAAATACCTGAAATCAAAAAATAAAACAAATTCAAGAAGTTTTAAATTATTTTTGCCATGAAACGGGTAGCAGGTTGGAATAATTTTTAATTTCAAAAAATAAAGAACGTATTTTTATTGTTCGTAAAAACTTTTTCCCTACTTTGTTTGTGATATCATGACAGTATCGAAAGGGTAGTTCGTTAGTTCGACTAACAACTAGTGTTGTGCTGCCTTGAGTGTATCGGTGATCGGCATTCTGAAAGGGAAGTGGTAGTCCCACCCCACGGGGCGTATGGGTACTTCCATTCGCCTCGTTACGCCGCGACTCCGCGGGCAAAAAAACCGATCGACTCTCTAATTTGTTTTTATATTGGCGTTTTATTTTATACTCTGTGCGTGCTCGACTTCTATTTAAATTTAAATCTCACCCTTTCCCCCGTTCAGCCCCGACCTCTCCTGATAAAGTTACCCGACTGCGTGGTTTTTCAATATTTTCAGCTGATCGATGACGGAATTATGCAGATTTGAAAGTGAACCAATAACTCAAAGAATTTAATGCATGCTTTTATAACTTCATAGAAATCCTTGTATCTTTCTTATTTATTTCACTATTTGTAGCTTTAAAAAAGTGAATGGATTTTCAATAAAATAAAACGGCATATTTTATGAAATAATACTCACACACGGAGTAAAATGAGCATGGCTGATTTATTAAAATCCTGTTAAAAACGTGATGGCAAGCTATTTCCTAGCAAAATAAAAGTACCTACATTCGAAATATATCTGAACACGTATTCACGCAGCTGCGCTTATCCTTACAAATATAAAGACGAAATGCGAAAATATCAGAATTTTTATGAACACGTGTTTCGAAAATCACAATAGCATATTCGTGTTTCACCGACTGTTTGTAAGGAAACCTGTCAATTCATCCGTTAAAGTCCTGCAGTCCCGTTTTTAAAAGAAATACGAATAATTTGACCAAATTTTCAATAAATTAGCACTATTTTATTAAATCAGTAAGTTTTCTTCGTGAAATGGCATTTGTGTTTCATTTGGATAGTTCCATAAAAAACTCGCTTTACAAATAATATTATATGTTTGTCTTTGACACTTCGTATTTTACTAGCCTTTTTCCAGCTATAATAGAAAAAAATAGCTTTTTCTTGCGCATGCCGTGATTTGAACCAATGACCTCCAACTTGAATATTTAGTTCAAATTTAGATCAAAAAATGGTATACGAAACAATGTATAAGAATGCATCCGAAAGTATACGAAATTTATTCAAATAATGCATAAGAATGTACATGAAATAATGTATAAGAAACATTCATCGACGGTAAATTTTTGCTATAGATTTCTAACAAAACATCTGATACCTACTAATAAATTTTATATCAGCTATTTTCATGTCAATAAAACGTAAAACAATGATACTAAATCTCCAAGTTGCACAAGTATCCATATACATTCAATGAACTTCGCTTTGAAAAGCCGGACCTTAATCAATTTGGAAGTTATAGCTTTGTTTAATTTCGCCAACTTAATGATGTTCGAATCCATCTGTTTAATGACGTGTTTTAACCGTTTGGCTGTAAATCTAACAGAGGTCCGGGATCAGAATGATGGTTTTCTAATTGTTCGGATTCCCATTAAAGACTAACGACTTTCCAAGGGAACAGAGGCGGCCTGCAAACGATACACTACGTTGTTGGTGTTTGAATGTCACATACGCGAAAGAACGCTCTCTGTGTCTTGCATTTATATTGGTTTAGATTAGATAGAAGTGGGAAAATAACAACCGATTTATATCTATTGATCCAAAAACCAATTCTGATTGTTATTTTTATAATTGGGATTTGGGATAATCAAGTCAGAATGATTTTAAGAAAATGTAATTTTTTTAATTTCAAAATATAGCACAGGCAATCTTGCTCGTGATTAAAATATTTTTGTTTATAATACGTTGGCGTTGTAGTTCTTTCCACATCTCTTAACCCTTATTTCCGCTTATTTTTTTATACCTAAGAGTGGGATAGTGTAAATATTACAAAATTTTAAATATGTTTATTATTGTAAAATATTTTCCCAGCGCAGACCCGTGAAAAATCAGAAAATATTTTAAATCATTTCTTTGAATTAAAAATTGAAAAATCAAAATAAAGATATATTTTTTAAAAGTATTTTGCTATAAGAGATGAGTCACTTGTCTAAATTTATTTCAAATTGGGAGGACCCGGGAACCATTTATTGGAATACCAACACCTCTGCCATAGGTCACCCCAAACGGTTCGATTCGTTTAGAGATTTAGCAGAGGTGCCCGGTTTTATCGGGTGAGGTGTGTTCAGCATGCGCCTACCCACCAGCTGCATGGCGTGCCAGATCGGGAGAGGCTGGTTTGGGGAGACCCTTTGAACTCTCCAACTGGTTTTGACACATCGCTTCACGCCGCAGTGGAAGAGATATATTTATATGTCTGTTACTCGTGGACACACGGATCCCCAGGTTCCTAGCCAACCTTTTAACTTCATTTAACTTCTCTCCTTAAACAAGACCCTCCATACAGCACTCCCTTAATATGACTTAGGCCCTGAGGGAACTTATTTTTCTCAGGCCTCTTATGTGGGATTTATGTGAAAAAATTCAAACACAAAGTTACTATATTTAAAATGACAATTGAATTGAAAGCAAATACGAGTTCCATAGATCGTTGAGTAGGTACCAGAAATTATTAATTTTAACTATTTTCATGGTATTACCAAATAAATATATTTATTCATGATATAACATAACATTATATTGGTGATAATACGAGTAGTATCCCTAAAAAGATGGTAACAATGTAAAAAATTACATTTATTTTTATAACTTTATTGAGTAAAACCTTAAATTGTAATATTTAAATATTGAAGAAAATATTAGTGATTTCTAAACGTAAATCTGAAACAAATCAGAAAAGGAAACGGTCACATCTGGGACTCGAACCCAGGACCCTTGTCTTTCCGGGACAGTGCTCTACCAACTGAGCTAATGGGACCCTATTAGTAGTTCTTATTCGAAGTATGATACAGTTAAAAGTGACCGAGGGGAATAGGGTCCCATTAGCTTAGTTTGTCTGTAATCTTAGTTAGATGTGACCGTTTCCTTTTCTGATTTTTCTGTTTCAGATTTTCGTTTAGAAATCACTAATGTTGTCTTCAATATTTAAATAAAAAAATACATTTTACAAATGTACTTAAAAACGATAAAAATGTAATTTTGTAATATTTTTAAAGGAATAAACTAATAGGCCACTTGCATGGATTTCATAACGACTTGGAAAAAATCGTGTGGATAGATCTTTTTACTAAGATTACGAAAATGTTAGTAAAATTTTGTAGAAATGTACATTTATTTTTATTTTTAAATAAATAAATCCATTATTTGGGCTCGTGTCGTCACTACATGAAAATGTCCCGTCTACTGAAAATGTTCCTATTAATTTTGTAAAATTCCACACTGATTTAATTTTTTATATGGCATCACTTTGATTTCAGGCGAATTTTTGAATTCGTTCACTAGATTTATTGTTTGTTCTCTGCGAACTTTTCATTTGGTTTGAATTTTTGACAGATGTGAAGAGAACCCCGTACAATTTAGATGTCGGTACGTGTTTTAGAGGTATAATGGTTATGGTGCTGATTTTATCAAAATCAAATTTTGTAATATTCTTATTATTATTATAATTTACAAGTACAAGTATATTACATTGGATTTATTAATATAGACGTTGTACATTATAATGATTTATGATCAATAAGATGGATCAAGGAAAAAAATATTTATGAGACGTAATATTTTTGGTATGCCTCGTTATTCTGCTGTGTCATTCGTGTGGAAAACGTTCTTTTTTTTAAAAATGATTTTCGGCTATGTAATCATTGTTTTTTCTCACCTATAAAATTATGTCCCGTCTTTCCGGTTTATAAAAAAAGGTCTGATTTTTCGGATTGAAATTTTCAAAAAATCCCCAGGGTTTCAAAAATACGATTAAAAAAATAATAATAGTACAGAATGTCTTAGAATATTTTCCTTAACCGGAAAAAAAATTTAAAAAATATGATGCAAGTGGCCTATTGAATTGAATTAAAAATTTATATCCTCTGAACGAATTTTTTCAAGATCATTGATTACTATATATTTTATAAGAGCTCCTAATACCAATACATTTTGCCAGTGGTTAATATATTATATGTTATTTGTGAAAATATTCTGTACCAGATGTACCCCGCCATGCGTCGCTGTGGCTCATGCAGTTTGTGCAGTTAGAGAAACAACAGATGACACTTTTTTTCAAAAAAAGTATGTTTTACTTATCATAAATGAAATATAAATAATATTGGTGTATAAAAAAAAACAACGCCTGTTTAAATGCAAAGTTGTTTCAAAATTTCAAAGCAATTCGTGAAGAACTCTCGCAGATTTAAGATTTCAAACAAACGAAAATTTACATTTTTATTGATGATGATGATTATAAAGTAGATACTAAAGCGTCAATACCAAAGATGCACTACGTGGGAGAATTTTCTTAGTAAATTTATATATCGCACCTTTCACAAATCTCCATTTTACTATAATCGAAACCCATGAGTTAACACTTTTAAATAAATTTATATAGGTATTGCACCTTTCATAAATCTCCATTTTACTATAATCGAAACCCTGAGTTACAACTTTTAAATAAATGTATATATCGCACCTTTCACAAATCTTCATTTTACTATAATCGAAACCCATGAGTTACAACTTTTAAATACATGTATATATCGCATCTTTCACAAATCTTCATTTGAGTATAATCGAAACCCATGAGTTACAACTTTTAAATAAATGTATATATCGCACCTTTCACAAATTTTCATTTGAGTATAATCGAAACCCATGAGTTACAACTTTTAAATAAATGTATATATCGCACCTTTCACAAATCTTCATTTTACTATAATCGAAACCCATGAGTTACAACTTTTAAATACATGTATATATCGCACCTTTCACAAATCTTCATTTGAGTATAATCGAAACCCATGAGTTACAACTTTTAAATAAATGTATATATCGCACCTTTCACAAATCTTCATTTGAGTATAATCGAAACCCACGAGTTACAACTTTTAAATAAATGTATATATCGCACCTTTCACAAATCTTCATTTGAGTATAATCGAAACCCACGAGTTACAACTTTTTCTTCGAACCAACCGGTTTCACCCTGCTCAGGCGTGGATTATCCTCATCATATTTATAGGAACAAAAACTTTTTTCGTGACCGCCTCTAGAAAAAGCCTCATCTCCTACCGATCGCTTTTTGTCTCTTTCCAGTTTCTGATGTCTAATTACCTATGATTTTACCACTCATCACTCCATAGTTCTTCAGGCTTATCAAAATTTAGGCGTTTATTTTATTTTTTATCAGCACACAAGTATATCGATTACAATGATAGACAAATAGTAAACAATATCTCTCAATCTGCTCCCTTCAAACCGGAGTCAGTGAAACAATGGCACCCCCGATTGGGGATTTTTCGAGATGATGAGGAAGTGGCAAGCTATTCCAGTCTGATCACCAAACACTCCTTAAGCCATTTCGAGCAACTTTTCGAATCTGAATCCTGGTTTTTTACCAGGGCGATACTGAGAGTATCACCGCTCTGGAAGGTGTGGTTAGTTTTTTATAATCATTTTTATTTTTATAAGAATTGAATATGAAATATGACAATTTGGTTAATAAAATTTACTAGCGCGGGATTCGAACCCGTGATCCCGCACTCGTCGAGGACCTCACTTCTTATTTCAGGTATACATACTTTATCAGTGAAAAAATCACGTATTAAAATTTTAGTGAAGGAAGTTATTTTTGCATGGATTTTTCTTGTGTTTATACCAGAAATTCTCTTTTCGGTAATAAATTAAACCACCTTCATGATTTAATTTGTAAGCAATAAGTCATAAAAAAAGATAAAAAAAACGTTTTAAATTTTAAGCATTCAGCTTTATTTTGTATTTGGTATCTTTTTTATTGCTGAAATTACTTTGATTAGAGCAATAAATGCCATAATGTGCGGAAAACAAACAAATTAAGCGTTGCGTAATTTGATAAACTGTACGGTTTCCTTAACATAATTAGCAGTTAAAAAATAAAAGTACAAATGGACGAGCAATTAATTAATTTAGAAAACCGAAAGCGAAAGTAATAAAGTTTCAAAGTTAATTTTCAAATTGTGTAGTAGTAGTAATCTGTTAGGTAACCAATATATGGCGTTAGCTGTCGAGTATTGTAGAGACAAAGAGGATAATTCATAAAGTACGAACCTCAAGGTCAGGCTACGGATATTTCCAACCGTCTACTAATTGAGATATCAGAGACATTGAAAATCTATAAAATTAAATTTCCTAGTGTTTTATTGAAGCCGGAGTTTTATTTCATCAGAAAGATCACGAGAAACTGCGGAGATACAAAACAAATGAAGAATTATTTACAAATGTGCGTTTTGAATAGTTTTATAAAATTATAGCTGTGCACAGAGTAAACTTATCGAAATTAAAAATTAAATAATTTAAAATCAAATTATCCGCTTTTTTGCTTAAACTGACTGCGGTCTTATAACGAATGAATTGAAAGAGTTCCCAACAAAGTATCAGTAAAAAGTAAATGTTTTATGACTACGGCGGAACACGTGTTCATACAAATACTGATATTGATACTGACATACTATATTATGGCATTCCGTCATGATATTTATTAGGAAAGAACATGTGTTCTTGATATATTCTGAATAACTTATATTTTATCAGGATGTTCCAATGCTGTCACTTTTTTAACAGGATTATTTTACTCCGTGTATTTAGGTACGACTGAATTAAGCTTTCAAATATATTATCCTCGTCTGCTACTATTTAAGTAATAAATTCTCATTTCCTACAAATAACTTGCCTTCTCCGTTAAGCATGGTTTAAATTTGCTTACTTTGGGTCAAATAAATAACAGAAACCAGCATCGCAGACTTAGAATATAGAAGTATTGCTCAATTTAATACTTTAGCAGTTGTAGATTCATGAAGCGAATGTTGAATTATTCAAGGTCGTCAGATACAAAACTCATTGTTTTGTAATTACAAAATTAACAAGATCGTAATAATAACTTCAAAAGGCAGTACTTTTTTAATATTTATGTAGTTTTCCCGATATCTAAAAATCGTTAGAAGTATCACGAGAGTGAGCTGTGCACGTAAATAAATAAACATTAATATAATAACTTCCTGATAAATATAAATCGATCAGAATATGTCGAGAACACGTGTTCTTTTCCTAATAGATAACATGAAGAAATGGGACGGTAACAGTATGCTAATATCGATAGCATTATTTGTATGAACACGTGTTTTGCCGTCCTCATAAAACATTTCCCTTTGGCTGATACTTTGTTAAGAACTCATTACTCTTCACTCGTTTTTCATTTTTCACAGAATAACGAAGAGTTTGACCGCTTTTAAAAGTTCTTAAAAACTTTTAAATTTAAAAAAAAGGGTTCCATTTTTTGTTTAAATAAAGACGAAATTTTCAATATACGAAATCATAAAGATATCCAAAAATTTTGCTGCCATCATACAAATATATAATTAAATAATATGAAGAATGGTGTGAAAATGAACAGTTTATATTGAAGACTCGTCAAAGCAAAATTGAAAATGAATTATATATATAACATAACTTCCTTAATTGACTATTTTAATTACCCAGTTAATAGATTTCCAATATGGCAGGTGGTTTTGGGTACGGCCGTTTTGGGAACCATTTGTTGGATAAACAACACGTAGGCACCCCAACATAGGCACACCTCTGCACCCCAACTGAATCGCTAAGTTTGGTGATTAGCAGCCGGATTCATCGGGTGAGGTATGTTCAGAATGCGCCTGCCCACCAACTGCGTGGCGTGCCAGATCAGGAGAGACTGGTTTGGGGAGACCCTTTGACCTCCCCCACTGGTCTCTCTTGATCCATAGCTTTGAGCCGCAGCGGGAGAAATAGACCAATCCTCCGTCAATCCTGGACACACTGATTCCTTAATTCCTATCCACCCCTTATACCCTTTTTCTTCCAAGAACTTCTTCTGCTTCCTTTCCTTAAAAAAAACCCTCTACACAGCTTTTCAAAAGATGACATAGGCCCTGAGCGGAAATTATTTTTTAAAATAAAACAAATACTTTGTATTTAACCACGAATATTTATTATTTTACACATTGACCGGTTTCGCTTAAACCAAGCTTCATCAGGATATAATAATAACTATAATAACTGGAAAAAAAGGAAATTCTTTTCCTCAGGGCCTCCTGTGTGGGGTTAATGTAAACAAGAAAGAAAACTGGATAGGTAGTCTGTTTACTAATGCTTAAAAAAAAGGTACAATATATTACATTTTCAATATCTAAAATATTGGACAATAAATGAATACATGAAAATACATAATATGTTATATAAAAGAAGTAGAATGTAATATCTGGAAAAATAATTATTTCATTTGTGTTATTATGTCTCTGTGTAATATATTCCAAAACTAAATTTTTGCTGTAAAATGGAATTCATTTTGTATTGTAACTCTTCGCATTATAAAGTCAGAATATTTTCTAAGGGTAAAAAATAAAAGAAACGTAAGTATTGCCACTGAACCAATTTTGCAAAAAATTTGCCCCACTGGTAAGTATTTCGAAAATGCAAGTGACCCAAAACGCTATCGTGAGTAGTACCTACCATTAGATAACAAGGAAAAAGGTTCCCTTTCGCGACACAAAGTCCAATTCTGCTGTGAATATAATTGAAACCTCAATTAAAATTGTTACACAAATTACATAAAATAACCCAAATGGCGCTGTGTCTCGAAATCCGGGAAATTCCCGTCTCATTTTGGTTTGGGAAGTAAAACAGCTGCCGAAAATAAAGGAAGCCCGGATAATCCGGGACAGATTAAAGTAGTAAGGCATGGGCGGCAAGAATCCCGCCTAACAAGCGGATCGGAGGAGGCAGATGGGCGGCGTATGGCGCGATTTAGGGCCCTCCACTAATACCTTGGGCGGGAACCCCACACCGCGCTCCGACAGGAGGACACGAGACCAAATTGTCCATTCACTCTGATTATAAGTGGATGTCTGATTTGGCAAGTCTACAAAAGCAGATTTGATGTGAAGGATTGCAAGGTAAGTTGATTCGCTGCCACGTCATCTTAACTAAGAGATCTGGAGCTATAATTCAAACAACCAATTTCAGAATCTAAGTTCTCACAACATTTTCAAGTAATGTGATGTGATTCATTTTCTTCTAAACTGTTCAAATGCTTTAACATTTTTTTTTACTTTCACAAAGTTTCACAAAACTTTGGCCTACTTTCACGGGCGTGCAAATTATGGTTTAGCATACTACATATTTGTAAAATATTTTCCAATTATTTACATGAGATGAGTTAAAACTTAAATAAAATCACTGTTCATGAAATTGATAGATACGTCCTACGTTATTGGGATATTTTGTCGGGCATTTTATCTGAATGTTTAATATTCAACAATGAATATAAATAAGCTGACCTCTACGTAGTCTCCATTGATCTATTTGAAGTCTGGGCCGGGTATGAAATTGAATTAATCACATTATCAGGGCTTCTCTCCGTAATCATTAACAGGCATAGACAGTGCCTACAAGTACCTACTACCATATTATTTGAAATCATTTAAGAAATGTTTATATAAGTAAAGAATTGTTCCCAATTATTTTCTTTGTCATTTTATTTTATTTAATATGGCTTATTATAATTATAAATGTAAGGGAACGTATGTCCAAATGTATGAAAGAGACAACCGATTCAGAATATGACAACATAATTGTGGGTATGTTATAAGAGCGTATGACTGTTATTTTCGCCCTCTTTGCCACCGTTTCTTTATTTCAAAATAAAATATGATTTTTTATTTTTTTATATTTATTTCATTTATTTATTTATCAATATAAAGTGTTTTACTTATATTTATCGACATCTGTCTCACTAGGGTAAACCTGTGTCGAGACAGACGTATTCAGATACTTAAAGAATATTTACATGCATGAATAAATCAAAATCAAAATACAAATTACAAAGTTGTATACATTTTAAACTATGGAGTCAATAGATAGATAATAGAAAGAGTAGGTACATTTGTATTACATTTGAATATATCGGAATATGTGTTCATGCAGTTTCTGATATATTGACGAAATGAGACAATATTATAATTTTTATGAAAACGTGTTTTGACATCCTCTTACCACATCCGTGTGTTAGTGATCGTTTATTAGGAAGTCTGTCAATTCATTCGTTTAAGGAATGTAATCCCGTTTTTAACAGAAATACGAACAATTTGGCAAGATTTTTTTTATAAATTGATAATATTTTATATTGGTAAGTTTACTTAATGCAATCATCATAATAAAATAAAAATAATACTTAGGTAAAACTGGAAGACAAATACTATGTACCTAAGACCACCTGTATTGCAATATTATTAAAATTGATGTTTAAATGTTGAGTATGATGTCAAAGGCTACCTATAAAAAGTATTAGCTACATATTTATATAATAAAGGGTCAGGTTGATAAAATGGAGGATTTAAATTGGATGTTCTTCAAACATGACACAAGTATTACGATGGGGAATCTGGGTTGGTACTATTATTAACTCACTCTGTAAGATTTATGTTAGATGTTCCTAAAACGTAACACTAGTATTACAATGGAAAATCTCTCTAGATATTATTGCTGACTCACTCTGTAAGATTTATGTTGGATGTTCCTAAAAAATGAAACAAGATTTAAAATGGAGAATCTGGGTAGGTACTATTGCTGACTCACTCTGTAAGATTTATGTTGGATGTTCCTAAAACATGAAACCAGATTTACAATGGAGAATCTGGGTAGGTACCTACTATTGCTGACTCACTCTGTAAGATTTATGTTGGATGTTCCTAAAACATGACACAAGTATTACAATGGAGAATATGGGTAGGAACTATCGCTGACTGACTGAAAATCAAGTTGTTGTTTAAATAATTTATTTAGAGTTTTTGTGGAATATATTTTTCGGAAGAATGTTTTGAATGTTGTTCTAAATCATGTGAAGGACTTTATCCCTTTTATTTTACGTGAGAGTTCATTCCAAGCTTATGGGACCCCGTAAACGCGATCTCCTAACTTTGTGTCTGAGCTGCGCTTTGGTTTCTTTAACCTTCCGATAGCTGATCTAAGGAGTTGATTGTCGTTAGATTGTACTTTACGGATAGCATAGTTCGGTAAGGTAAGACAGACCCATACGATAAACACCGTCCAGTAAAGCTTGAAGTAGATTATTTCAGAATTTTCTAACAAGAATGCTCTTTAGAAAAGTTTTTACAGATACAGCAGTGAAGTTTAAAATTGGTATATTGTTATTTGCTATCTCCGTAAGAATAATTATCAGCTAAAAAGAGAGACTTGGACAAATTATCTGTGCCGAGAAACATAAAATGCTATGCAATACATAGACTTTTCCCGTGTCTTGAATTATACTTAGAAAGGACATTGTCGCCCAACCTCTAGTTTTAAACGATTATTGTTTATAATACGACACGAAATGTGTAAACTTATGAAAACATTACGTGTACCATGTTTTTCTAGAATCACAACTTACATGCTAAAAAAACATTGCGTCAGTTGGTGAAATGTTTTTTCACCAATGTTCGTAATTTCATTCACTCCCAAAGGCTCTACCACAAAACCTGACACCGACTGAATTTCTCTAATAGGCCCCCGATTTTACCTTGAAGAATTTTTTTACCAGATCTGGTGAAAAGAGAAGAAAATAACGGATTTCTTACAATGAAGTTAAAAAGCTTAGCTCTTTATCCTAATTCTGCTCATTTCAACCGGAAATAAAGGATTAGGTATTCATGGAATCTCTTAATAAGATTCTTCATCATTATTTGAAATCAGTTTCAATTTGAGATTCAAATATTTGTTTCGGCTCATGGTTTTTTTAGTATGTAACAAATCCACCACGAAAATCAATTTGGTTTGATATACTTACATTTACAGTTCACATTTATGGTAAAAAATCACCTTGTTTCAAGTGTTTTATTAGTGCTTTCTACTTTTTAAAGACAAAATTTCTTTATCTTGTATATTATAAATACAGCGACTTGGAAGGAGTTAACCTGTTTTAAACTAAATATAATACAAACTATTTTAAGATATGGGTGTCGAGAATTTGTACAAATTCTGACACAAACATTTATATGATAAATAAAACGGAAAAAATAAACAAAATAATAATTAACTATAAACATAAATATATATTTTTAGGATGATCGCGATCTATTGTTATTTTGTATGGTGCAAGTGTAGATATTTTAAATCATTAAAAAGCTTTATAAAGCTTGTCCTGGTATCTGTAGAGGTTTTGTCATGTTTGTTTTAGGTATTTGTAGTTGATGTGCATGTCTTGTTATAAATAAATTCTTTATTCCAGGATGTGGGGAGGTTAGTGCAATCCCACACATCCCATAGAGGATATAAGTACATATAGTATTTACATATAGTAAAATAAATAAAAAGAGATTAAAAAAAATTATAAATTAAATTGAAAATGAAATGAAATTAAAGCAGAGAAGCTCGGAAATCCATCGGATCTAAGATTGTGGGAGCAAGTATCTTTCTCCAATTGTCTTCAATGCTCGATCCTGAACTCAGACGGGATTCTATGATAAAAATGTTTCTGGAATGGTTTATCCTTTCCCTCAGTCCTGCAATCCTGTTTCTTAACAGAGCTGTAAATCCTGGAACTATTATTATCATATTATTATATTATTGCGAGTGTTTTGTAAGGTGTTAAATAATTTAAAATTATTGTAGATGAAAATTAGTAAATGTTTTGAATATAATTTTGTATTGTCACACTGGAAAACTTTAAAATATGGTTTGCCTATATTACGTTTATACTATTCGCGATGTTTGTCCAAATATTAAGTTTCATAATGCTTGACCATTCAATAAGAAACCTCAGTTTTAGTCATCCCATCTATCCAGGGTTAAATGTTGATGTGCGTTCCTTCAATCCTCGTATTAAATGCTTCTCTCTGCGCTACCAATGCCTGGATAAACCTCCAGTTACCATTCCAAATAAAAGCAGATAAATCATAACAATATTAGATTCAGATTTTCTTAGATATTTTTTCCAATAAAATATTTTTAAGTCATATTTGTACCCCCAAAAAGGCGTGAAGTTTAAGGGCTTTCAATTCTACGTCTATTACGATGGCGCTCCACCAATTCACCGGTACAGGCCGAGTGTTGGGGCCATTCGATGGTGGAACTGAACCAGACCAGGATTATCATAATCTACATAACAATTTGCGGCATACAAATGTTGACCCTTATCAATGTCACACACTGAAATCTATTAGGGGTGGATACACGGGCTCTGTGCGCGTACCTACGCAAAGTTCAAGACTCGTTACAACGCCAATTTGTTAAATGAAGGCTCCTTACCGGTTAAAATCTAGCCAAACGTTGCGAGTGTTTTGAATAATTTTGATTAATATTTCAAGAACTAAAATTACCCTTTTCTGTTTGATTTTAGCAACACCAATCAAAATACAGCTATAACAACACTGCTACTAATAGAAAACTATTTATTTATTCAGTTGATTCAATTGCCAGTGTTTTCAAGTGACATTGTTACCCTGTGATTAAATAATGTAGTGCTGTTTTAGGAATATGTTTTCATTCAATCATTTAATCGCAAATAAATTAGTCACTTTGGTTACCACTTAAACCACAAACAAGAATCATCAATTAACAAGACGGATATATTAAACGCTTCTTATTTGAATAATAATTTGTGTAAAAGTGTGTGTAATATTAGGCGTAATAGAATTTTATTGCATACTTTGCATATATTATTCGACTTTTGACCACGTTGGTCAATTTTCCATCAAAAAAATAAAATAATTTCTTAAAGATTTTGTCTTTTACCAACAGTTAATGTAGAGAACATTTATAAGTTTTGTTAAATATCTAAGAGCCTGAGAAATATTTAAATTAATAATTCTAAGAACGGGTTGTTTCGGAGAATTTGAACAATTCTTTAAATTTCAAAGTTAATTTTCAAGTAACTAGCCTAAACTAATAAATATGTACATTTTTTGAAGGCCAAACCTTATTGAACCTGCTCAACGTTTAGCCATTTTAACTTTGAATTTAAGATCCCTATAAAATCCCGACGAAATTTCAAAGAAGTGTTAATATTATCAAAGGTGTACGTAAATCTGTTTCTTACTCAAAGCAATATCAATTATGCAGTTGTAAATTCCTGAAATAAGTGCGGCTGGTGGAGCCGCCATACAATTTTAAATAATTCCGACACTTGTACTGTTCTTGTGCTTTTGACAATTATAATTTAAATTTACGACGATTTTCGTGGACTTTATGCAATAATTAACAATTAGACTTGCTTAAAACGAGACGAGGTTTCGTTAAGTCCCTATTTTACTACGGTTTCTATTTGCATAATAAAACTGTTTAACTTATGAATTGGATAGTTCAAAGATATCGCGGGGTTCATAAAAATATACATATTTACTAAAATATTATTTTTAAAGGGAGTGGTTTATACTCTCAAAATTGCCCAGTTTCATTCATTATCGAAATATTGCTTGATATAGTTTAGCCGTGATTGGTGATCAGAGCTTAAAATCCGTGGGGTCTAGAACAGTAAAATTGGTAAATTGGTCACACTACTAATGCATATTATACTTTAGGTACTTGAAATATAGTAATCGTTTTATATTACCCACACTCAGGCAGTGCCTTAGAGGGTTTTCATTTCTTGTGTATACTATTTGGTATTATATATTGTGTTATTATATACTATCTATTAATATGTATAATATGTGTAAAAAAATAAAGTAATAAAAAATAAAAAAAAGTTCATCGTAAGAGCACCGTCGCGCTGTAGATAGCCAGTCCGATATTCCTAATGAAATAAATATGAAATCGATATAAGCTGACAACACTGGACGTAAAACGTCAAGCGGCTTCTTAAAAATATTAATAAATTAACAATGTTTGTTGAAAATGATAACGCAAATACGCATTTGCAGTCCGCATTTACTTTTCGACACAAACAAGGGAGTTACGGAATTTGATAATGAGTGAAACTTTTTTTTTGAAGAACGAATCGTTTATCCAAGCCCAAACCAATGAAGCGTCATTGTAAGTTAGTTCAAATCCGTTTGTTAATAATGCAGTAATTTTGCATAAAAATCGACAATATTAAAAAAGATAATAAACCGAGGTTTATATGATACTATGGAGGCCGCGCTAAAATTTGTCCATCGGCAGTCGGAACATTTCTTATCAAACATCGACAACTTACCGAAGATGACGAATTTAGTCAACATCGTATTAAAATAAAGCCTTATGTATGTTATGACCTCCTGGTATTTTCCAACCTTACTCTTCCCCATATCATTCCCTGTCCTACTTCCTTCAGAACAAACAATACCTAATATATCCCAATTAGAGATGCCATACTCATTTCAGCTCCGAACGGTTGGGAATAGTTGGGACTCTTGTGCTGTATTCACATAAATAACACTTTTTACATTCATTCGATTTTATTCAAAATTATTTCAAAACTCTCAAATTCTTTTTGTTGTATTTCACAGAATATAACAAAAAACGCTTTAAAAATATGAAAAAAATCAAACAAGTACAAGAGGAAATACATTTTATTATAATGCTTCTTGGAAAAATTGAACGCCCATTATCTTAAAAGAGAAAAATACGAAGAGTAATATTTTTTGTAAAATGTTTATCGATACGTTAGAACCAAATTCGTTTTCCATATTTCAACGGAGGTGAAAAATTATACCCGAGTATATTTTGCGATTGAAATATAGTGTAAATATTTTCTCGGAGGGGTGAGTTCATATTTAAGGGAAATGGGTTTTGGTTTAATTATATAAGGAAGTTGGTCCCGTGGTAATCTGGGAGGACACCAGCCTAATCTTTATATTAAATTTTTCCTGAAAAATTTCGTGTATGGCAAATTAATCAACCCGCGTAAAGATTTACTTTGGTATTTCAGCAATAATGAATGTTGTGGAATGAAGACTAGGAAAGGTAGCTTTTTCACGGTTCTCGGAACATTCACCGCTCATAATTCACCATGAAAAATTGAACGTGGAATATTTACATCAGTGAATTTTCACCGCGGGAAACATTCACCGCCCACAATTTTCCTTGAGAAATTTATCACAGAATGTCCACCGCCCACAATTCACAGTGAAAATTCACTGCGGAAAATTCTACTAGAAAATTTCACCGTGCAACATACACCGCGGGGAATATACACCGTGGAGAATATTTACCGCTCAAAATTAATCGTCGAAAATTCACCGCCCACAACTGACAGCGAAAAAATCACCACGAACCATCACCGTGAAAATTTCTTCTTGCATCATTCATCGCGGAATTTTACCGCGGGGAAAATTCACCGCAACAAATTAGTATCGGAAAGTTCATTGCACAAAAAGACATACAAAGTCGGTGCCAAGGGCTGTTCGATGGGACTATACTCTATATTCCAGATTGGGATGTCACAGTGACAGAGAAAAACATTTTTTTGTTTAAAATGCCTCTGTCGACGTCGTTGAATTAGTAATTAATAGTACAAAAAGGAAAATCATTTTCAAGTGACCCTTTAAAATGATTTTCTTTTAAAGGGTCCTTTTCTTTTTCTGTAGTATGTAGGTAAGTACTGGATGGATAAAAAATGTTTATAATTTATTTTTTGCTAAGAAGGTGAAGAAACAATAAAATATATTATTAAAAGAACAAAGTTGAATTGAATCACGTGTCTAAATTTAATTTGAATTGATAAACGTCGCTAGGCACCCGGCATCTTTGGACTCCGGGTGGGTGTTTTAAACTTATTCAAAATGCTCTTTTAAAACTTTCGACACTATCAGTGTGCACAAACTGTTTTTCTTTGATCAGTCATTGGATTGATCAATTATATTACTAAACGTTTTGTTTTTGTTGGTACTCCTTTAGTAACGAACATTTATTTATAATTGCGAACGATCATGGTGGCGGTGGAAACAAATTACTTTGCAAAACTATCTCGGATGGATCGCGTTGCGCCAGAGCTGTTAACCGAGGGACAGGTTAATGATATAGTCCAGTTGGAGGCTGCGAGGGTCTTCCCTTGTCCGCTCGTTACGGGCAGATATCTCTACGTCTGTACCCTTTCCCGTTCCATCAACCACACTGAAGAGTTAACACTCATAGAAATGTGTTTTGAGCGTGTTCTTACTTTAGAAATTTGCTATTTTTTCCTTACTTCTTGTGTTGGGAGGTTTTTAGTGTAAACGGCGCTCAACAAGTTATCATTATCATGATATTATTGTTTAAAATTGAAACAGTTTTGGAATTATTCCACATTCCAATGTCTTTTTCAAATTGTCATTTTTCGTGTTACTTTCCTTTCCTAAAAGTCTCATTACCTCGGAAGAAACAAGAACTGAGGAAAGAAGTTTCTTCAAGTTATTCATTTAATATGAACACACATATGTCATTCGTTTTATGATTCAAATTATCGTCGTAAATGAGGGTGTATGTTGTCGCTGCTTGTATCAATAATCTCATGAAAAGTCCATTAAACAGGGCAAATTTCATCCCCAAGTTCAATAATGCCGTGTGGTCATCAAAACAGATTCGTGTGGTAAAAATATAACTTTTATTGTGATTATATCGAGTGTACACCTATAAACTATAAGTGACCCATGGAATCTTCAAGAAACTAGCAGTACTTGAAAGAAACCAACATCATCAACACGTAAAGGCTTATTTTCCTCTCTTCACGTATTTCGTTTACAACACGATCAATTTAACTTCTCTTTTCATTTACATACAATCCTTTTTAAATGCCAATCGGGCACTAAACAGTCATAATTATCACTAAAACAATTTGCAGCAACCTTCGACTGTCTTCCATCTCTATTTAAGGAGTATCTACCAATCTGGTCATCAAAAATATAGTAACAGAATAAAGTGAAATTGAACACGATCCCACACCAATTGCCCTGATGAAACAAGTCATGTTTTATCTTTCTGTGCGTGGAGAGCCGTCGACACAGACGATTTTTTCAGCCTTTTGGTGAAATTGATCAAATGTTTGTAATTTACCGAGTTTAGTGAAGTTCTGTTTACACTCGACTGTTTCGAACCTAACCGACCGTTTTGTACCGAAATTTGTTTGTACATTCCGTTTCCGGTTTCGAAAATCTGCTGCATCCACTGTATTATTTAAGAAAGAATCACTTAGGACAGGTTGTTTGTCAGAATTTGAACAATTCTTTACATTTCAAAGTTGATTTTCAAGTTCCGTTAAGGTTATATTTAAGTTTTATCAATATTTTAGGTTTTTCAAACAATTGTCCAATAACGATATAATAACAGAACTTGAATAGACCCTTCGAAAAACTTAAGATCAACTTTGAAATTTAATGAAATGTTCAAATTCTGTGTAATAACCTGTCCTTAAACTAGATGGATAACTTTGACTGAGTTTTTCAATATTATGGTACCTACCGGCCTGAAGAAGTTTTAAACAAGAATTGTCTTTGAGATGATGACGTTTCTTTGGAAAAAAAGGATCATTCCTTATTATTATGAAAAAAAAATTGTATGGTTTATAATTAAGATTTTTGCTTCTCTAAGTTAGAACGGATTCAATTGATCACGTCTTAGATGAATTAATTAAGTCTATAGATTGCGTACAATTTTTTTCAATTCTAAGAGTTTCGTTTGCTTACCTCAATTCATTAATAAGCCGAATTTTTTTGCACAAAGAACGACATTGTTGAACGACAAAGTTGTGTATATGACAGCTAATCGGAGGCCCTGGCAGCCGCCTTTGTCTACCGACTCTCGGAATCATATTCTGACCTTACTCGCAAATATCACTAACTGACAATAGATGACAGATTTCTTCAACATCTTATTGATGTAGAGTTTTTTCGAGCTACCGTGCTAGATAACTTGATGCCTATTAGACGAAAGATCTCACGCAAAATGGCGACATCTAATTTTCTTTCAAATCGGTATAGTTCACACTTCTGGCGATTATTCGTTCAGTGATCAACCTCTTCGGAAATAGGTCCGTTCAATTTACTTCGCCCATTGTTTGTATTACCCGAGACATTGTGGTTATAGAGTTTAATGATTCGCGAGGGGTGAAGAGGCATGCTTTCCCACTAGCGACTAGCGACTAGCGGGACGGCCGGCTGTTCATTGGGATCTTTGCTTTTATGGGAGGCTTCACTTTGGGTTGGATAAATCTATGTAAATTAGAAATTTTTAATTTTAAAACATTAAAGGCGTATTTAAAAAATCTAATGTACAAATGAGGATTTATGTTACGATATCTTCGAAATAATAAATTCGCAGAATTTGAACAATTCATCAAGGTTAATATTCATGTTCTTTGAAAATACTATGACACAACCCGATGTCCACATTAAAATAATGACAGAACTTGAATCGAACTTTCACAGATTTTTGATTAACTTTGAAATTATGAAACTTTTTAGGTGATGCGCCTGTAATAAATTCAAATTCAAAATATTCTACGTATCGTCCATATCATATGGTTATTGTCCAGATTTTTTTTCACCACAAAGAACAGTAATGAATACATAATACTATTTTTTGTTTTAAATCTTTTTATCATCAAGCGAAAGCTCCTAGCAATCTCAAATATTCCTTAGATAGATCTCATTTATTAAACTTTTTCGTTCATCCGTTAATCCTTTAATCTTATTTATTTTGACTTCAACGAAAATCTAATATTTACATTTGTTTGAACTTAAAATAGCCCTACATCAAATCTCCAAGAATAAGTAATCAAAAGTCTACAAGCTTATCAATTACGCATTGAAGCCAGACATTTTAATCATCGAATAACGAACCATCCTGCACGCTGGTTAGGAATTAATTAAGAAAGATATAAATTAAACAGCAAGTTTTGTAAGACAATCACTTGGCTGGCGGCCTAATATTAGATAGGGAGAATGAATAATGAGCTGAATCCGAATTCGGTCATGTTAACAGTACAACCAGGTGTTTGGGATTAAGGAAATCCTTTATATCTCCATTGTTCGCACCTCTGGCTTTATGGGTTTCAAATGTTTACATTGCTTACTTTATAAGCAAAGCTGAATGAGCTACTCGTGGGCTATATTCAGATTATTATTGTCCTCGTTTGCGCAACAAAGAATACAATTTATGTTTTATAGCCTTAAATACTTCATTTTTACCTTTGCTATAAATTGGGCAATTTACAACAATGAATTAAGCCAATTTATGGAAGTATGTTAATACCTCTCTGATTGTTTATTCTTTTCAACTTTCCGAAAATGTATAACAATACGCGGGTTGCGAGGTTTCTCCAAAGAACTGTTGTAATTTGGCTGGCGCAAGTGGTTGACGATAAATCAAAGCCAGTATAAAACCAACTACATATATATACCTTCACAAAGCGTCTATATTACTGCGGGAAACATATTTGTACTAAAGGGGCACTAGGAATGTAACATTGATTTTTTGGTTAGGTTGGGTATCCAAGAAATAAAGAAATTAAAAAAAATAATTTATTTTCTAAATTTTATGATGCAGAAAATAATATATCAAATATTGGAGACGAATACCAAAATGTGTTGCTTCTAGCTTTTTTAAAATTACTTTGTTGTATTTCGTGAACTGCAAATAATCTATAATGCTTGATGGAATTGGATGAAAGTGATTATTAGGACGAGAGGAAAAAGAGAAGATTACATTGCATCGAAATCAACATGACTGATATCAGTGTAGTTTCGCAGAGTAGTTTTGATAGCCGACTTTCGATAGAAGAGGGCGACAGAAAATTATCGCACAAGGTTTTGCCATCACTTTTTATTCCGATTGCCGAAATATCACCATAATCTTTAACTTTATAAAAATGTTCACATTTACATAAAGATAAAAAGAAAACACTGAACCCTTAAAAAGAACGCCTGCTCTACAAAACATAATTTTGGATTTGAGACCAAAGTACCCTTACAAACCTAATTTTTTTTATAAAAAAAGGTTTGGCAAATAAAATCGTGAAAAATCTGTGTTTGTTGCGAATTATTTTTTTTTTATTTAAAAAAGTGAAATACTTCTAAGCAGTGCCAGATATTTATTACGAATTTACTTGAATTACAATTTCGTTGCCACAGTATTTTGGTTTTCACTTTCCCAGGTTGCGGAAAGTTGCTTTTTGAATAAAAAAAGTAATTCAGCTTTTGGGTATTTTGGCATAAAATATAAAATTTGTTTTTTTTTTTATATAAGTATATGAAGATAACAGCACAAGTACAAAGAGACAAGCAACACATAAACACAATGCAATGGGGTCGCAACATATCAAAACTTGCGACCTCCCCGCCATGTTTACTGTGGAAATAAAACACGGGCCGCTAATAATGCCGTCCGGTTAATGCGGGCGGTTGAGTTTTATTGGCGGGGCGACTTAGTCATGCCGGCCTTATTAACCGGTGTCCTGAAGCTGCTAATGTTAATGTGTTCTGGACCTTTCGCATAAAGCTGTGACCATTGTGACCACAAGGCTGGAACTATATTCTCTCGGCTTGTACCGGGTTTGAGATGAAATATCTTAACCCGTAGTCTGTTTGCTTGAAGCAGCTAAACTCTTGTGACTCGAACTTTAATTTTAACGTCAACGCATATATTGCTTATCTGAGGAGCTGTGGCGTTATAAGTAATTGTCTAGAATTAAGTTAATTAAAAGGCCTAAATAAATGATCAAATTGAGAGTGAATTAACAATTTTCTTTGATAATCAAAGAATTTTCGTTATATTGCAAACATATTCAGATTTTCAGGTTCACGTGACACCATGATAATAGATTCGAAGTTTATTAGGAAACCTGTCAATTCATTCGTAAGGCCTGCAATCCCGTTTATAACCGGACTTAACAATAGGTATAAAGGTATTTTTGATAAATAAACAATAGTCATTTTTCTCCGTATGTGATTGATATTATTAAAGATATATTTTTTTTATTTTTTTTTTATTTTAGCGACAATATAAAATAATTGTTACATACAAAATATAATGGTGAAATTAAGTATAAAATATTGTATTTCTTAGTCCTCCTCACCAGGGGGTCCTGTGCCGAGGCGGACTAAAGTTATTTAAATATGGTTTATTTGTCTTCTATGTCGTTTTTAGTGTCTTCTATGTCGTTTTTAGTGTCTTCTATATCGTTTTTAGTGTTTTCATTAGGGTTTTTTCATTGACCTCTTTCAGCCATATTTTTATTAATGATTTGTATTCATTAGGATTTTTTATTAGTTTTATGTCTTGGGGAAGGATGTTATGGAGTTTTGTTGCAAAGTATGTATAGTTTCTTTGTCCGAATGTGGTTTTATAACTTGGAATATTTTTTATATCATTTTTGTTCGATCTAGTGTTATGCATACACAGTCTAGTAGAGGATTTGTTATTTTTGAAGAGCTTCAATAATATATTTTTGGCATATATTTGCTGTACATTTGGTACGTCAAAGAAATTGAATATTTCAATTGAAGGCGTTCTAATTGGTACTTTCAATATGGTCTTTATGATTCCTTTTTGAATCGTATTCAGGTTGTGTAGGTACGTATGTGTAGCAGATCCCCATCCTATGATTCCATATTCAATTCGAGAATGACATAATGCGTAGTAGACCTTTTTCATATCCTTTTTATTTAATACGTTTCTTAGATTTTTAAAGAAATATATAAGGCTTGTGAGTTTTTCCGTAATACCTTTGATGTGTAGGTCCCATCTAAAATTTTCGTCGATTATTACTCCGAGATATTTTATGTTTTGTGTTTTTTCGATGACGGGGCAGTAACATTGTATATTATTTCCATGGCATTCGTGTAGTTTTAGTTCTAGTGATTTTATTGGTTGGCTCCTTGCGTTTATTGAAAATGTTATATATTTTGTTTTGCTTATATTAAGGGTAAGCGAGTTGATTTTAAGCCAATTTTGAAGTGCACTAAGCCCCTTTTCAGCCTCATTAAATGTATCCGTCCAATTTTCTTCTTGAAATAATAAAACAGTATCATCAGCAAAACTGATTATGTTTCCTTTAATGGTAAGGTTAGTTAAATCGTTGATATAGATAATGAATAGGATCGGTCCCAGTACACTTCCTTGAGGGACGCCATAGTTTAAAGATAGTAGTTTGCTCTTTTGTTTGCCAATTTGTACTTGTTGTTCTCACCCTGTTATATATGACTCTAATAAGTTCATTGTTGTTTCGGCCATTCCTATTTTTTTTAGCTTAGTTAGTAATATTTTATGGTCTATTGTGTCAAAAGCTTTTTGAAGATCTATGAATAAAGCCAAACACTTGTTCCCTTCATCTATGTTTTTTATGGCTATGCTTGTTAGATTTTCTATGGCATCATTGGTGCTTAGATTTTCCCTAAAGCCATATTGGGATGGTGATAATAATTTGTTTTGTTCAAGAAAATGAACAATTTGCTTCTTCATTACAGTTTCCAAGATTTTTGAAAAGGAGCTTAAGAGACTTATGGGTCGGTAGTTATATATATCCTTTTTGTTACCACTTTTATGTATAGGTATAACTGTTGCTTTTTTAAGGCATGAGGGGAATACATTTGTAGATATAGACAGATTGACCAAGTATGTCAAAGGGAAGGTCAGTTCATTTTGGAGTTGTTTTATTGTTTTATTTGAGATTATATCATTTCCCGATGATTTATTAACATTGAGGGATACAATTGCGTTTCTGATTTCAGTATTGGTTACATTAGTTAACTTTAATTTATCTATCTGGTTCATACTTTCCTTTTCTTCTGGTAAAATGCTAGTTTTTGGATGTCTGATTTGCTTTGCCAATTTTGACCCTATATTTGTAAAAAATTTGTTTACGTATTCGAGAATTTTGTCCGGATGTTTTTCGAAAGAGATTTGGGTATTTTCAATTGTTAGTTCATCTATGCTTTTGTTATGGGATGATTTTGCACTTGTAATTTCATTAATGATCTTCCATAATTTGCGTGGGTCATTGTTACATTCGTCTATTTTTTTCTTATAATAATTTTCTTTGACATTGCGTACAACATTTTTGCAAATATTTCTGTATCTTTTATTATATCGTTGTATAAAAATATCACAAGGATTTAAACTAACTTTCCTGTGTAGTTCATCTCTTTTTCTAATGCAATTTATAACGCTTTGGGTTATCCATGGTTTAAGATTTTGATTTTTATGTAATTTTTTTTTTCTATTGATTTGGTATTTGACATGATGGTATGAGTTATATATTCAATGAATTTACTCCAGGCACTATTTGTATCAAGGTTCTCCAGTAGGTTTATCCAGTTTGTATTTAGTAATTGTTGTTTTACTTCATTCCATATGGTTTCTGTCTTCTGCGCGATAATTGGGTAGGGCTGCGATCTTTGTATTTTCTTTTTTGTAATAGATAAAATTGTTGTATAGTGGTCGGTTATAGTAGAGGTGAATATAATAGAGTTGGTTGGTTTAACAGTCTTACTGAATATGTGGTCGATGCAAGATTTGCTGTCATTTGTAACACGCGTAGGTTTATTTATCAAACTTTCAAGTCCGTGGGCGGCCAGTGTTTGCAGATAATCAGTTCTATTTGGATGACCGTTTTCTAGTATGTCAATATTTATATCTCCGATGAGGAAGACATTTTTTTTGTTTTTTAGAAGATTGAGTTCATTAGAAAGCGTTTCAAGAAACTGATTAATATTAGTTGTAGCTGGTGATCGATACAGAGCTAATATAGTGGTTTCATCACCCACTTTGATTTTCAAACAGTTTGCATTTGGGAATTTTATTTCATTGACTTCAGTTTTAGTGTCATCTTTAATGTACACTATCACACCATCATTTTTTGTGTAATTCAAATTGGTTGCATATGAGGTGTAATTATTAATATGTAAGGGTGAATATTTATCCTTTATCCAGCACTCAGTGAGGATAATTATATCAAGATTAATTTTTAGATTCTTAATTAGTATTTGAAGTTCATCGAAGTTTTGGTTGATACTTCGTATATTTTTATTTAATATATTAAAATTGTTTTTAAGAGTTAGCAGTTCATCTGGTTTGTTTGTAGTTATTGTTTCCTTATCCATGTTCTCAGTAGGTATTTCAGTTTGGTGTGTTCAAGTAAGTGATTTGTTATATTAATTTATCGAGGTCGTCCAGATGATTTACGTACAAAATATTTTGATCATGACCTTTACGAACCATTATTTTCCCATTTTTGATCCAAACAAATTCATAATTTTTTTCTTTGGCTAGTTGCTTTGCTTTCCAAAGCAACTCTTTTTTGTAGGGACTTATTACTTCACCTATGTACACTTTTTCGTTTGTCAAATCCTTTAGTAAATTAAGGTCCATTTCTCTTTTTTTAGATAGAAGGATTTCTTTTAGTTTAATTTCTGTAAATTTTACTAGGATTTTTGGCGGAGCATTAAGTCTTCGGTCTGTAGTTCTGGTCACATTATTTATATCAGCGTGTTTGATTTGAACTCCAGCTGCAGATGCGACTTTTTTTATAATTTCCTCCAGTTGTTCACCATTTTTTTGTGGAATTCCTGCAATTTCTAGGTAGTGCAGATTTGATGTATATTCAATTTCATCTAGTCTTAGTTCCATTTTTTTTATTGTAGCGTTTTTTCCCACTTGCTCTTTTTTTATATTTTCAAGTTCGTTTTGGATTGATTTATTTTGGTTATTATTTGTATCCAATTTTTTAATAATTTCGTCATATTGAGCACTTATGTACTCTATATTTTATAGATTCCGTATTCTGACATTCAATTTTTTGAATTATATCCTTTTTTAAAGAATCAAACTTTTTGTCGATATAATCAAAAATTTTATCCATAGTTTGTTTGTCCTCTTTATCAAGGTTTGATTTATTGCTACGGGTTTGGGTATTAGACATTTTGTTCACAGTTTACAAGAAAGTTGGGTTCAAAAATGCCCCCACTTCAATTCAAATTCAAAATATTGTCTCTGGTTTCAGTGACAGCCAGAACAATATTTCATTAGGTTTAAGTCTATGGCTTTAAATGTCACTTGTCACGCAAATAAGATTTTGTTTTTAGAATCACTGTTATAGTAGATGTGTTCACACTTTGATTATTTAATAATCGGAAAACGATCCACTTTTTGAATGTGATACAATTAGTTTTTGTATGAAAATCACAATGTAGATAACGATTTTTAAAACTTTTTGTAGGACGAAAAATTTGCTTGCTTAATTGAAAACTTCATAGAAGAAAAATTTGCTATACTATGTGTGTATTGCGAAATTTACATACCAGCTTATATTTGTACAAAATGCAAGAGCCAATTCGGAGATGGAAGGTATAACGATTAACAAATCTAAGTTACCAGAATAAAATCTTTACGAATTCATCAAATTCGGTGAAAATAGTGTAATAATATTTTTTTTTCCTTACAAACAGGTTTTTTCAGACTAACTGAAAATATAATTTATGTTATTTAGTGATTAAAGGATTTGAGCCACCAATAAAGAAAATTTCCTAACCGCGACGGTAATTATAACGTAATAATGAAAATTAAAGTTAACTTAATATTGAACGTAAATATTTTTATATGAAATAAAGTACAGGTCTTCGAAATGAATACATTGTAATCCTACAATTTCTGTTTCCTTTCTAATCAAAATAGACAAAACGTCACTTCGAATAATACAGTTCCCTACCTCCCCCGCGTATTACAAAAGCAGCAAACCTTTTCCACAATAATTCATCCCGTGTCACGTCCTCACCAAATCAATAACAACAAAAAGTCAAATGTACTCAATAAAAAAATATTTCCGTTAAAAATAGGTGAGTTTCATTGCGAGGATTGTCTTGCTACCTTTTGATGAAGGGTTGAGCATTGTTTGGTGTTTGTGTACACATCTGACTGAGTTAGGTAATTACCACAACAAAGGTCCGGTGCCCAAAGGGTAGACCATTCGTTAACTGCGCTCCATTATGCTTCAAAAATCATCCCGATACATCAAAAGTACCGCTGCGAGTAAGGGCCGTGTTTGTTCACTGCGGTAAACTAGTACCTACATACAAAAAAACTCTTTGTGGTAGAACGGGAAACGTAAACAAACTTACTATTGAAACAAGGCATAATATTTCGAATATTAAATAATAATTTGTTTACATGGTGAACTTTTCGTATGTACTACTAAGGACTAATATGATTTAAGATTTTCACGTCCAAAAGTATTTTTGATATTTGTTTTTGGGGTGTTATGCCGTGTTGCTTCTTTAGCCAACGTTTCGGACAACGTTACAGTGTCCATTATCAGGGCAGATGTGTAATTGACGTAATTGTTAGTTTTAAAATGTGTGCATAAGTACGTCTGTGCGATACCGTGTTGCCAGCTCCACTACTCTACGAGCTGGTTTTACAGTACTAAGGACTACTTTAGATGTAATAGAAAATTAAAATGTGGCGTGGGTAAATAGAATCATATAAATAAGTCGTCTCAACGTGGCCTAACCACATTGTGGAAATGGTCTTAAATAATAGAAATGTACTACAGATACTGATTTTTTTATATCCTTGTTTAACTGGTACTATTTGTGAATACTGTATATAAGATGATGAAAATAAAATAAAAAACTTCCTAGTAAAATTATAAAATTTTATTTACATAAAATTAAAAAAACAAGGAGTTCTACAAATAAAACACAAAACAATTAATATACTTCCAAGTTTGATATGTAGTATTTTTTCGGATTGTCGTAAGAATTTGTATTATATTATCGGAATTTTACTGGTAAAACAAGAAACCCATTAAAAAACGTTACACATTTTTAGTAGTTACGAATTTTATCAACACTTTACGTTTCTGAAATAACGCAGATTTAATTTTAAACTTTCCATATAAATATAACTATTCGTATTTGTAGGTACCTATATTTATTTTGTTTCGTATATTATAAATTTTTGTTCAATGTGTAAATAACAGAAAGTTTTAATTTACGAATACAATTTTATTATTTTTACCAAGCAACAGTACTATACCCAATGAACCTGTCGGTCTTATACAGCTTACACTTGAAAGGGGAGCTCTTGTGTCATGAAATTGCACAGTTTTGATTGTCTGGAATAACTACAACGTTTTATTAATATTTTCAGTTGTTTGAATAATTGCAAAGCATTGTTAAGATGATTTTTCACCAAACGCCAAAAATAAATCTTTCTAAAAATTATCAATATATTTTTAGTAAAATTACAACAACCGTGCTTCAAAATATTGATTTAATATACAAGTTTTCCACTGAAACACATTAAAAACTACTAAAACACATTCTAGTTTGCCATATTTCGTTTCACATTTTCTCTCCAAATGTTCATCGAAACCATATTTCTCAATGTAAAATATATAAATATATATATATATATATATATATATTTCGTACTTTTGAGACGAGAGTAAAAATAAACAAATCTGATCAGAAAAAAGGGACTCTCTTTAGGGATAGTTCTTGGAAGTAGAACCTCCATATTTAGTCATTCCATCTTAACAGATTTATATCAAGGATTCTCCTTTTGATTCACGTTTGCCAAAGCTACTATCTTTCACATCAATCCTTACTGCATGGTTCAGATATCAAAAACTATTCAGAAGAACTAGGAACACAAAACAATGACATATGTATTCTTTTTATCAAAATCAGTTTTATGTCTTGGTAACAAAATAGTTTCATCAGCGTGATGAAGGCGCTCCTGGCAATCCCAATTTGAACCCTTATTTCTTGTGATGGATCTCATTTGTCGTAAATCCAAGTTTCTAAGAAATTATATTGAGATACACGTTCTATTAGTTCGTTCATGATTACTAAATTCGTCGTGCGAACGAAACTTTTCGAAACTGTTGGATACTTTTTTATAGAGCGAGTTTTTATTAAAAGATATACATATTTAATCACAGGATTATTTCCGTAATAAGAATATATTGAACGTTATTTACAACGATATTTCAATACGAATTAATAGCTACAACAAACAATAATTTTTTTAAATAAAAAAAAATATCATTGATGAAGAAGATAATACAGGGTTTTCCAATAAGAGGTGTTATTTTGATATTCAATCGTAAAAAATCAATAGTTTCGTTGCTTGTGTGGCACATAGCAACGTTTTGTTGAAAGTAAACGTTGTCCAGATTAATACCATCTAATTCCGGCCATAAAAAATCATTAATCATCGCTCAATAGCGCAATCAATTCACTGTAACTGTTGCACCAGCCTCATTTTCGAAAATATAAGGTCCAATGACTCCGTCGGACCATAAACCGCACCAAACAGTCACTCGTTGAAGATAAAGAGGTTTTTCAACAATAACTCATGGGTTTTCCGAGCCCCAGATGCGATAATTTTGCTTGTTGACGAAGCCACCGAGGTGGAAATGGGCCTCATCACTCAAAATGATTTGCATTTGATTAACTCAAGTGAATTTTAATAATTTCAGTGCGTTTTTGAAGCATGTATCGTTCCATTTTTATCAATAACGTAGTTTCTATTTGCTAAATGTCAAAAAATAACAGCTTCAAAAGTAATATCTACCGAAATAGCGGGCTATTCAAAATAACACCTCTTATTGTACAATGCTTGAATAGCAGGTATTAATTTGTCTAGGCCTTGGCGGCGGATGCATCTGCCCACCTACTGCGTGGCGAGTTGGATCGGAAAATACTCGTTGAAGGACCTTTTGACCTCTCCAGGAGCAATCTCTGGATTGTTTTGCACCATAGTGGAAGGGATGGATTCATACGTCCGCCACTCCTCGTTACACCCCCAGATTCATACCTTTCCATCATACCTTTTCCTTCTTAGAACTTAATCATCTTCCCTTTCTTAAAAATACCCTCCACACAGCATCCCTAAAAACCACATAGACCCCAAGGAAAATTATTTTCTCAGGGCCGCATATGTGGAGTAAATGTAAAAAAGCGCAGAGTAGGTAATATTTCATATTTCTTATAGTGGAAAAAAAGGCAATCTAGATAGTGTCTTGGATAAATCTATCCATTTTTATTTACGACGTCTATTGATCTTTCTACAAGTATATTTAATAAACGTATTTTATCAGTTTATTCTACGAATCTTTTCTGTATCATCATTGTTATCAATGAAAATATTTAATCATTGAAGAAAATAAAGCCTTGACTCTTTGCAGAAATGTGTGATCCGTGATAGATTCCCCATCTTAACAAGCGGATTGCAATCTTTAGAGCACAGGCATCAGATAGGTATGCTGTCCTTGATAGATGATCCGAAGAACTAACGTCATTGATCCCTTCTACGGTTGACATTTGCCACATGAGAACTACACCACATATAAGCTGCTAAACGAACACACCATACCCAGAGATGACATATGCCCTGAGGGAAAATATTTGTCTCAGTGCCTCCTGTGTGGAGTTAATGTAAAAAAATAAAAATATTAAATAGTTAAAGACACAAAAGTGATAAGGTGACAGTCGCAACTGGCACTGGAATCCATATCCTCTAATCTTACCAGGATTGGCGTTTCTACCAATCGTGCTGTTGCCACCTAATACTTCACTTTCGCCATTTTGATAAATATTTTTTATGTTAGTATTTTATTGCAATCACAATAAAAAACTAAATTATTTTAAAACAAAATAATATCTTGGTTAGTCCAGTACAAAACCGAAACATAAAAAAATGTGAATACAATCAAAATGGATTTATCTTTGGGAATGTTTGGCTACTTGAGAAAGGGTCAAATATGTTACAATTATTAATAACACCATGAAAATGATGATCTAATTAGCGCAACAGCCGAACAATGCCATTATCCCTTGCGGCTTGTAGTATGTCCTCACGTTTTAGTAAACATTGAATTAAGTGGGTCCCTTTAGTTATTTCACAGGGCATTGAAATATTTTGGGCCGGCTTTGGTACAAGATGATTTAATATATTCCTGAGACGAGCCGAGGAATTCGCTCTTAAGGTTATCAACGAGATTATGGTGATTTGGGTCGGTGAAACATGGTCTAGGATAATAATTTCTTGTTCGAAGGCGGCAGAGAATTATGTGGTTTATCTAATTAGGCAAGTCTTTGTAGGGACAGGTCAACGCTCAGCGCTTCAGGTACTAAATACATATTTATTCAAATTATTGCATTTCTCAAAGACACAAAAATATAATTGCTGTCGAAAGTCTGATATTTTGTATGGATTTACTATGGATTTTTGTCTATCCAAATAACTATTGGATAATTTGTTTTTGCGAAATGATAAATAACGGGAATCCACTTCCTAACTAAACAAAACCGGTAAATTTAGTGACAAATCGTCATCTGAAAGCAGAATTATCCTAACTGCATTTAAGCAAATTTTGCTAGGGAAGCATTTAAAGTTTTGAAATAGCGTTCTCTCAATTATATATTTTTGGCAATACTTTCTTTTGGATTATAATGTTTGAATAGCTATATTTATTACATGCATGTGGTTAGTAAATTATTTGCTTAAACCTGATTTTGCGGGGTTAGGATAGTAAAGCGCCAGTACTTTTAAACGCAGAACTATCGTATGTAACGTATAATATCACTTAAGCTTCTTTTGAATCTTAAATGTTCTGGAGAAATAATGGTCACGTTATCATTGAACAGGAAGTGAAGATTATTTTTAGAATTAAAAAAAAATTGCATACTGAGTTATTTATTGAAAATTTAAGTCAAAAGCAATTTGTTTTAAATTTTAAACGCTTACTCGCCGTTATTACATTTATGGAGAATTTGCAAAGCAAATACATAGATCAAAATTGACATAATTTGTTTGGTTTAAATTAACAATTTAAATACATGATTTAAGCAACATGTACCTACTGTTGATAAAAGGTGTGAATTTAAAATATTAATTCAGAATATCTGAGTTCATGTATGATTTAAACGGTTATCCAAAACTTTGAAATGGTTATAAATTTATAAATGCAATTACTACCTTCAGGTTTCTTCGTTAGTGCGAATATGTAAAGATTTTATTAAAAGCCAAGTTTTAAATTGTAAATCACCTTAAAGAAGCGTACTTTTTCACTATAAACGTTTAATGAGCGCATTTCTTTTTGAAATAGGCGGAAAAAGTGTTGGCATTTGACACAATTTATTTAATGAGACGGCGAAACGGGCTATCACAAGGTTTAGGAGCATTCCTCTCCCTCCACCTTACGGCGATCCCCTGCGGAATGTCCGAGAGAGAACACTCGACATGCTGGTAATGATGATAAAACTGACAAATTTGCGAGCCCCGACGATGGAAGGACCTTTCGGGAAAAATATTAATCTCCGTCCACCATTTGTTTTTCAGGCAAACCTTAAATACTTATTTGCGCCGCTGACACGCCACTTATTTTGAGTAATTAATGTTTGCACGGCACACGAGCGATCGCCTGTGATAAATTCTCTCCTTAAAGCCATCGCTTGTGTAAATAGAACTTTAATTTTACAAAATCAACACCGAAACAATGAAAAATTGTTTCAATTTAACTTCTTGAAGTATTATCGCTTGAAGACATCCAATTGCTGAGGTAAGGGTTATTATTTTTAGGTACCAAACCATAAAAAAGGGAAAAAATAATAAAAAAAGCTTTTTCAGGAAAGGAGCGAAATAATGCTTTAAGGAGGCAATGTCATACTTATTTTAAGGAAGAGTGGTAGATTCAAGGATCTCTTAACGGCCCTCGCTACTAAATGTTTCTAGCGCGAATTCGAATATCTAACTCGCTGCACCTGGCAGCTGGCCGGTGCGTTCCATTCAATACAAGACACGCACAGAGCAAAACAAATTATTATTAATTAAAGATATTGTGATTATGAAAATTATGTTAAAATATATTTTAGAATGTAATGCAATATTACAATAGCTTGATTCATGGAGGAGGTTCTCAGTAACAACATTTAATATAACTTTTTATTTGGATTTTTTTTTGATAAATACAATTATAAAGAGTTACAAAAGGCTTCCCTTTGTTCCAGCCTGGTTTCGCAGTGCGGCGGGGCACTGTTAATACTAAATTTTATAGTTTAATTTGAGGTCACGGGTTCAAAAGCCGGCGAGGAAAAAACAAATTTAATTTAATTTATATAAGTATGTCATATTATAGAATTAAAATAAATTTTATATAGTTACATATAATGAATCTGTACCTCGTTCAAAAGTGGAAGATACGTTCAGTATCACCCTGGTGAGAGACCATAATTCAGGATTGAAAGTTGCTTGAGAACGGCGTAGATATGTTTAGTGACTAGATCTGAATAGCCTGGAACTTTCCAACCCCCCATCTTCCCTATCTCTAAAAATGTAGACCACATACATAAGGAATATAAATGAAATTTCTTTTCAGGACACTTCAATGAAAATGTTATTGATCTTCTTAAAAATTCTTACATGTTTTGGTTTTAACTGAAACCAATTTTACTTTACTTCTTTTCGGTATTATGCACTTTGAATTACTCAGGATTTATAATAGGCATGCAGCGATTATGTCCAGGATCAATTAATTCGGGTAGCATGCAAAAATTGTAAAAGCGATTCAGCTGTTCAACCATATTAGTCTGCCGAAATTCGTCATCCCGTAAATTTTTTTCGATTTTTATCCGAGTTCAGTCCATACAACAAACATACAAATAGCTTTTTTTGTTACATGTAATTGGCCCTGAACCTGGTAAAACCAATCGTGAGATGTATTTACCAGAATTTCTCCATTTTTGCTAACATAATTTTTTTGGATTTTACTGCTTCTTATATGAGCATGCTGCGTGCTGCGAAAGGACATTTAATTTCAATCATGGTGTATTCAGAAGAAATTCCATCTGGTGTCGCACCCATATTACTGCCGGCCTCTGTGTTTCCTCCCTCCTACAACATGGGACTCTTCAAGACCCATGTTCACTCCTTCCTCTCCACAAAAAGACCCTCCACACAGCATCCCCAAAGATGACATAGGCCCTGAGGGAAATTATTTTCTTCAGGGCCTCCTGTGTGGAGTAAATATAAAAAAAAAAAAAAAAAAAAAAATATACGGATACTCTTCATGTATGAAAAGACCACACTTTTCTATGGTAATGCTTTCTAGTTCTGCAAGCTCCTTCAGGACATTGTATTCATGTTTGACTTTGACTTTGGACAATACCCTCAACACTACATCACTTGTTCCTGTATTCTCTCTGAAACCAAACTGATTGCTAGAGAGTATATTATATGTTTCTAAGAATGATACCAATCTCGACATAGCTAATCTCTCTATTACTTTTGAAAGAGTATTGAGTAAGAATATAGGTCTATAATTATTAACATCTAGACGATCTCCATATTTAAAAAGGGGAATTACTTTAGCTTTCTTACAATGAGAAGGGAACATCCCACTCTCGAAGCTAATACAGTGTTTTCCAATAAGAGGTGTTATTTTGAATAGCCCGCTATTTCGGTAGATGTTACTTTTGAAGCTGTCATTTTTTGACATTTGACAAGTAGAAACAACGCCATTAATAAAATGGAACGATACACGCTTCAACAACGCATTGAACTTATTAAAATTCACTTGAGTGAATCAAATGCAAATCATTTTGAGTGATGAGGCCCATTTCCACCTCGGTGGCTTCGTCAACACGCAAAATCGTCGCATCTGAGGCTCGAAAAACCCAAGAGTTATTGTTAAAAAGCCTCTTTACACTCAACGTGTGACTGTTTGGTGCGGTTTATGGTCCGGCGGAGTCATTGGACCTTACTTTTTTGAAAATGAGGCTGGAGCAACAGAATGGACAACAGTGAATGGACTGCGCTACTGAAAAAAAATTAATGATGTTTTATGGCCGGAATCGGATGGTATTAATCTGGACAACGTTTACTTTCAACAAGACGGCGCTACGTGCCACACAAGCAACGAAACCATTGATATTTTACGATTAAATATCAAAATTACACCTCTTATTGGAAAACTCCTGTATTTACAAGGTGAGATATGAGACAAGCTAATTCGGATACATGCATTTTATACACCATAACACTTAAAGAATCAATACCGCACGAGAAAGACATTTTTAAATCATTTATCACATTTGTGACTTCAGAAATGCTAGTTGGTTTAAAATAAAAATTGTCCCCTGTAACGTGAAGTTCAGATTTAAAATCATTCACCAGACACATCTCAATAGTTTTATTAGCACTGCACAAATTACTAGCGAAGCTTGGACCAATGTCACTGAAGAAGTAATTTATATGATTAGTAATTATATTTGGACTCTCTTCTATTGAAGTAATAATACTATTAATTTTCAATTTTTTAAGGTAGTTTGTTTCTTTAGTTGTTTAGTGACTAGATCTGAATAGCCAGGAACTTTCCAACCCTCCTTTTCCCTATTTCTAAAAATGTGGACTGCATACATTAGGAATATAAATGAAATTTCTTCTGAAGACACTTCAATGAAATAAAATGTTATTGATTTCTTCGAAACAATTCCTTTTTACATGTTTTGGTTTTAGCTGAAACCAATTTTACTTTGTTTCTTTTCGCTATTATGCACTTTTCTAAATGCTCAGGATTTCTAATAGGCATGCAGCGATTGTGTCGAGGATCAATTAATTCGGGTAGCATGCAAAAATTGTAAAAGCGTTTCTTGACATTATCAAGCTCGAAGTCATATTGGGTACGTAATTAGTGTCGCCAGTATCCCGTTTGCAAAAGTATGCCCGTTCCTTGCATAGTGAGTGGTCTCCAAATACATGTTTTGGACCATTCAATATATCCAAATAAAACTGTTTTATTTTTCCTAATTCAAAGTCTTCCGGTACGTTATTGCACAACGTACAGCCGATCTCAGGCGTAAAATACGGCTTGACACAATCTTCCTCAATGCTAAGGGATACTTCTAACAGTGATTTAAGTTTTTTGCAATAATTTCAAAGTAAGTGATTTCGGCATTCGATCTTTTCGACTGAAACATTTTTATACGATGTGCTTCTTTTATTTTATTGTAAGTGCTGGAATATTTTATATACTTTTATATTTTAAAAACATCAAATTGTTTATTACTATATTTATTAGAAACCCGAAAAAAAGTTAACAATAAATTAATTCTTAATAATATGAAATTGTTTATTACCTAGAAACCCGAAAAAATGTTAACAATATATTAATTCCTAATAATATTAAATTGTTTATTACCTAGAAACCCAAAAAAATGTTAACAATAAATTGATTCTTAATAATACTATTTGACACTACACAGCTTCGACGGAAACGCACAGATGAAACATAAAAAAGGCGACACACTATTATAGTCCCTACGCGCAACGCATAGAGTGGAATATTGTTGAAACGTCTCATGGAAGTGTAATAATTACGCGGAATTTCGAACTTTGAAAAAATATTGACACGACGGACCGTAGAAAGCGTGCATTCACGGCCACCTCATAGAGCCGAATGAGTAGGAGAATTCTTCGATGTTCATTATATAGTATTTAACGAAAATAAATTGTTAGTAAAAACATATATCTCGACAGAAAAATGTATTTATGATAGCCTAGCGTGGCTACATTATCGATATTTTGACGATTAATAACTTAGATTGTCGTTTGAATCTGACAATTCATGATTCTTCATACAACGATTGAGATCGCTAGTAAGGAAGGCCCTTAAAAGGGCAATGTGTATCTCTTGTAATAAAAGTGAATTATTTAATTTAAAAAAATGTAACGTGGGGGAATTTCTCAAGAATCTTTTTATAATTTCTCATGTAGGCACACAATAATATTATTACCTACCCACGATCCGTAAGTTTAGTTTGAAATAACCATAATAATAACAATTCAAATATGTACTCATGTTGCGCTGATTTGCTAACTAATTTGCATTGTTATTTTTTTTTAAATACATTTCTTTTCACGGTGTTGGAATAACGAATTAAGAGCATAGGCTTACATATAACTAAGGCTACAAGGAGACAACTTACTGATATAAAATATTGTTAATTTATGAAAAATCTGGACAAATTATAAATTTTCTTGTTAAAAACGGGACTGCAGGCATATAACGAATAAATTGAAAAACTTCAAACTGAAAAGGTGAGAAATATAATCTAAACGGTTTTAAAATGCACGCTTTATATTCAAATCAAGAAGTTAACCAAAGAAGAATTAAAATGAACACCTTTTATACTACGTATACATCCGCGAACCGAACTGCCAAACTGAACCTTAACTTATGGAAAAGTATTTTTAGTTAGAAAAACGTAAGGATGGCGATTTTGAAATGTTTTTTATGTTTTCATTATAATTTTAAAATTGCAAAAATCATATGTCCATTCCTAACAATTAAATTTAAAAGCATATCACCTTTCAAAAACAGTTTTTAGTTTTCGTACGCGTTCAGAAATATTCTATTTTACCACGAAGTGGAAGTGCTCCGGACTTCTGACAGAATATGCCGGAAGCCTGAGGAGTCAACAAACTTCATAAAAAGTACATCTTACAATACTTACAACTTTAATTTTTCGAGCATCTTATAATGTAAAAGTAGGGCGTTAAATGATTGAAGTCGTACGATGATTGTTATATAAACAAAAATATTAATTTGGCTACGAAGCTATCACTTTTGTTTATCGAGAAACAAAGCCCCGCCACATTGCATACAGCATCCTGCAGTTGGCGTTTCCTCGACGCGGGAAGGAAATTCTCGTTTGTTTCCCTTTCATCAACAAACATGTGATATCTTAACACCATTTCATTTATCACACGAGTCATCCTCGCCCAGGCAACCGCATCAATCAAAAGCTGCCTTCATTTAAACAAACAAGCCTCGGGGCGGCTTTCCCAATCGTTGTTTAAAACCCTTTCAGTCCTGTATTAAAACTGGTAGTTTCATGCTTGATATCTCTTGAAACTTTCTGATTTAGTTTTAGAAGTTATTATTGCTACGTTCAATTGAAAGAACATTAGGTCTAAAATAGGTGTGTTTCAATTAATAGGTGTGATCAATATTACATTAAATAAAAATACAACTTTTAATTACTAATTTTAAACGGTTTACATTTAAAAAAAATTTAAATAAAAATGTACATTCATTAAAAAACATAGGCACGGTGCGAAAATAGAGGTAATGACACAAGTCACCAATCATATTTTAAACGTGGATACCGCCTTAACGAGTAGCTAGAATCTAACGAAAATAATAGTGCACTAAGCTAATATTGCTTGCAATCGAAAAATGAAAATGGAAAGTATTTATTCGTTGTAGATAAAGAAAAAAAATTGGTAATCTACGTATTTTCAAATATGCATCCGGTTTGAAAGGGTTAAAACATTGTAGCGCAGTTCTCTGTTGTTACAACTAAGCAAATACTGAGCATTTAATAATAATATAAAGATTCATTACGGATGCCAAGGAGAAACAAGACAACAAACAAAACTGCCGGCTTTATGGCAGACGGATGGAATAGGCATGTATTTTTTAAATTGTTTCACTCTACTCGCTTTTGTAAATACGAAAAATGTATAAAGAGTGTCCGGGAGTAAAATGCGCAGGAGGTGATTCTACATGATGGTATAAGTAAAATTAAATAAATAAGTTTTTTTCAAAATTACAATAACATTATGTTTATTTTCCCTTACAAAAAAATCAATTTTTTTACTTACAAACTACCTCAAAACTTTTAAAAATGTCAGCTATCTTTTTTGCTTGTACTATCGTTTAGAATCACCTCACGAAGTTACGCACTTTACCCCCGGACAGCCTGTATAATATTACGATCTTTAAGATAGTTGTTACTCTCGGTACTTACGGTTCTTGTCTTATTATCATATAATAAAGAGTTCCTTGCTTTGTTCTAATTCACATTGTTTCATTAAAATAAAAAATGTTTGTCATTCTATTTAAATTGTTTTTTATTTACGATTTTTCTTATGTATTGTCTACCGAGACTACCTCGGTCAAAAGCAATTCTTTAGGTAACAATAACAGAGCATACCTACTGCGGATGACAAAGTATATAAGAAAATGAAAGTTAAACAATTCAAAAAGCTAGTTTACTCTAAATTTAGGATTGCATTATTGATTCATTTGCTCGTTTAAATTTAGAGTGGACAAAACTCAAAAAGATTTTCTCAGTTGATTAACTCACGTAATTGTAACAGCAACCATACGATAAGATAATTATTAAAAAATAGCCAATGATAACTAATAATTTGTATTTGTAACCATAGATGCAAACAACTGGTGTCGCCACGGTCGTTCAGATCCTGATGATTTCTTCGTTCAGCCCCCGCGCGTCTCCACGTTCTGAACTGAAGTTAGAGATAATCTCGGCCATCACCAATGTTGGCAGCCGGTCTATCACTATGCTGTGCGATCTTTATTCATGCACCGACAACCGGGGTGGTACTCATCTATTTAAAATTGCTTGATTTTTTGTGTTTTCATAGGTTATCTGTAATAAATAAAATCCTAAAAATACAGTTAATATTGCAGCATAGTTTTCACATAAAACGAGATACAGGCATTATTTTCACGTTGATAATTTGAATAAGACTCCATAGAAGGGATAGATACCTACAAGTATCAAATTTCCTATTATTAATTAAGTTTTGGAAAACACGGTCTAAGAATTACGAAGTTTAGGTTTTTATAGATTAAATATTATTTACGCATACGTAAGCGGATCAATCGAGATGGGTTAAGATACCTTCAGCGCCCTTGAGGTGTTTTTTCACGAAAAAGGCGCTATATAAATTATCGAAATATTATTATAACTATTTTACACTTTGCACCATATAACTATACCTTTGATATATGTTACCAAGTTAACCTTTAGGCCAGTGCTTCTAAAATCTTTCAAAGTAATTTTGTTTAATTTTTGTTTCCAAGACAAAGTTACTAAAGAAAAATTATTTTCACAAAACGATTTGTTTACTGTTTAAAATACTCAGAATTTATTTGAGATGTATACAACCGATGTTTGGAAAAAGAAATACACAAATTGTATTACATATTTATGAAGAGTTTGTTTTCGTTTAAGAAAACATTGATTTTTTCAGGTCCAATACTGTACGCTTTGTTATCTGTTGCTTTATTGCATGTAGCCCGCGGCAGTATCAATTTTCATCCCTCGAATTAGGTATATATATTAAATATGGCCGTAAAAAGTACACAAGCCTTGGAAGGTTCCCCTACCTTATTTTTAACCAACTAGGAAAAGGAAAAGGAAAAAATTAATATCTAAATATTCAATGAATTTAAATCATAAATAACTTTCCATGGAACCCGTTTTTTAACTAACTTTTTAAAATAATTAATACTAAAACTAAAATTTATTTTGATCGTTTCCGAGAACATGCTGATTTTAAAGTCATCCAATCTGAGGCTTCTCTATAAAGCGTGAGGATTTGATAACAACATAATATGTTTTTATCTTAATAAAATTTTTATACTCGTTCATAAGCAATTTTACGTGAATAACCGTTGGTACTTAAGAGTAAGCTTAAAATCATTCATAAACTGCTCGTTCATAGATGTCGCTAATTCAATTATTTTTGAAAAAAAAACACTTTTTGCAAGTTACACTTTAAAATATGTTCAATATGAATTGTTTGTTTTCGCTTGTATATACGGAAAATCTATAAATTGTTTTGGCCATACCACTCAATAAAACTCAATTATTTCAAGAAAGGAATGTAAAAACAATATTGGATGAATCACCTATTCTATAAAATTAGCGCCATCTATGAACGTGAAGATTGGTTGTATAATACCTATTCCGTTTTACCTTAAGGGCAAACTAAAAAGAATTCATTTTCTCATCTTTCATAATTAGCGTTGATTTCATAATTTCACGTAAATATACGACGAATTATTTGTTTGCGCCCGTAACGACGTAATATGAACATTAATACATTGTTTTGTCCATATAAAAACTCTATTCTTTCAAGAAAGACATACAAATACAATATTGAATCAGTTATTTAATCCTTAATTGTATTTGCATGTCTTATTTGAAAGATTTAAGTTTTTATACGGACAAAACTACTTATTCATATTCACGTACGGGCGCAAACAAATAATTCATCTTAATATTGTGAAGCATTACTTGCAAAAATGGTATCTTAATAAAATAATTCAATTAAAGCCATCTTTTAACACTTAGATCATATCAAATGTCGCGTTAAACCTCGAGGGTTGCTTGTATACGAGCGCAAACAAATAGTAATTCGTCTTATGATTTTAAAGCATAACTTGCAAAAAGTATATTTTAGTAAAATAATTAAATTTACGTCATCTACGATGGCGTTGATTATAACGTACGTCTCGTAGATTGTAACGTATGAAAATGAATTGTGGACTGTTAATTGAATTAAATACGATACGAAATTAATGGTTTTTGTTGGAATTATGTGATAGTGTGTGTGAGGAATAACAAGGTATGGAATGAGGGAAAATTGGGAGCTCAATCACTTAACACTGTATCTCGGTGAACACAATCACAATATAGTGAGTTCCACCACGATGCATCGAGGTAATTATCGCCATAACACAACGAATGAAAAAGTATATTAAGGCGATGCCATACCTAGTAATGCAAAATCATGTGTTTTTGGTTTGAAAATTTGGTCACCGAGAAATGTTTTTAGATGCTTTAATTAAATACTGCGAGTAGAATACATCTTGACCTTTGAAATAATCGAGTATTTTGTAAGATAAGCCCAGAAAAAAATTATCTAAAGGCCTATGAAAACTGCTTTAAAGTTCAAAATCTCCTACTTACGAACCCATTTTCGGTTATGATTTTATTGTATAATGTGGCAAATTAAGTAACTTATAAAATTATCGAAAAAAATTTAATATTTATGCCTGAACATCCACAAAATAAAAAAGGCACTTTTTGGCCATGTTTTTTTCTTGCATAAATCAAAACAGGCGGATGGTGTAAAGCAGGAATTTAAACCTTATCGCCATCTACTTAAGGGTGTTTATTGATAGCGGCTCAATTTAAAATATTACACGACGTAGTGCAGACATCACAACATTAACACGACCAATTTTTAGTTTAATAAAAATATATGTATATATATATATATATATAAATTCTAAACAATCGTAGAATACTATTAAAAAAATGTGTACTAGATATCAATTTAAAATTTTACGTAGTTGTCTATTATTGTGGTCGTTCCAGATAAATTTCCACTTAAACACTCAGTAAACAAACTTAAAACAAGATTTACATAAAACCATCTGATACCAAAAGCAAACAAAACTATCAACCGAAGGGTCTCATTAAATAACCATTAAATTGAACCCCAAAGCAATATAGCGAATACTCGTAGTAGCCTATTATAAAAATTGAAAAAAATATATTCCGAAAAAATATTTTTAACGTAACTATATTTTACGTAAAACTTACTTGATAGAATATTTAATATCATTTATCTATTCGTATGTTGTGTTCATTTTTGAACAATATTTTTGAAAACATATTAATCATTTTTATAAGCAATAATTGTTCGCCTGAAACACTCATCCACATTGAAAAAATCTCCTGATAAAAAATACATGACGCCAACGGGACTCGAACCCGTGTTAAAACATTAATTTATCAAAAAAATAATAATTACATATTAATCCATAGAAAGTTCACGTATTTATTGATATTACTGTTAAAATAAATTTTGCTATACGAAATCGTTTTCTACCTGCACCGCTTTTTTAGTTGTATGTACCCAATAGTCACCACAAATTAATCTGTATTTGGCCTAAGTGCCATGGAATTACCAATGCTAAGTATCTCCCTGAAAGAAAGACAAAATAGTGAATATGAAATCTAAGGTTCTCGGTAATGACCGTTAAAATCAGTTAATAACGAACTTAATGTATGTAGGTATTATTAACTAAAATATAATCGGATGGAGTCGGTGGCTAGGAAAGATCAGCAGAAATAACCCATAGACGTCACGGGCTGACGACTTGAAGATAACTGCAGGCTTCCGATGGATGAGGGTAACCAGGATCAGCAAAAAAGAAGGGGAATTCTCTTCTGGGTTTATAAGGATATTCATAAAGATGATCCTTTTAAAAATCGTATGTTTGTACGAACGAATCTTATACTTTCGACCCAGATTTATTGTATAGTAATAATAATAACATGGCATTTATATAACGCAGTTTAGTGTCATTTCACTTCAATTGTAATTTTTTATTAAAATAGTAATTTAGTATAAGGTCATGTTCTTCAAATTATCCCTACAGTGTGCCTTACCCAATACAGATATAATACTATAATACTGAATATACTCTTTATACGAAGTGATAACAAAACTTAGAATAACAATAACAGCAGGACAGGACAATACAAAAATGTAAAAACTAAAGACATAATATAAAACAGGAGGCAGTTTGTGCTCAGAAATGGGAATCTTCTGAGCAGACATTTTAAAAGGTACAAGGAGGCAACCGAAACCAAAATAATACGGGAAGTTTTAGAATATGGCTTATTATAAAATATCGAAAAGAATTTAAGAAGTTATGAGTTAAGTATGTTAGTGATCCTAGATTTATATCAAATTATCTATTGAAATTCTTACCGAATTCAACATGTGCCATATATCCGATTTGGCAGTAAACCATTTTTATCATAATGCACGTGCTGTGAGCGTGTCTTGATTATGAGTCCAGTGTATTAATGGGTGTAGTAGCACCATCGTTTCATGGGCTATTATGCGTCGAGTGCTCGTTCCGGTGGATTGCCTCTCGTGTTCTGTCTCTCTGGTACAGTAATCCAAGTGGACTTCACTATCCCGGATTTTTTACAGGGTTGCCAGGATGCTTATATATGTAGTGGATGTATTTGTTATTTTGGGTACTTGGTTAGGTTTTATTTTGCTCATTTGAAACACCAGTGTGAGCACATATTTTAATTTTCTTCGATAGTCAAAGTTAAGCATTAACAGAGGTATTTTCTCATTCAATAATTTGAAAAAAAAAAATTTTATACGACTAATTGTTTGATTTTATATAATTTTCATCGATTAATTTTTATTTATTATCCTTGCAAACCACTGTGTTAACGTTAAAGCCAACAAGTTGTCCTAACCATTCTTTGCAGGGTAGTATTTATAAAAAAAGATTTTAAACATATTTTGTCCAAGTATTAAAAAAATATATACTAAAATGAGAAAATCTCTCTTCGCTTTATCTTTATACCAGTCTCTTCCAATGACTAAAACGTAACATAATCTTGTAATAATTTGTTCATCAAAATATAATGTAACATTTTTTTACTATTCATTCTGAATAGTGGTTTATTTTATAAATCATTTTTTAATTTCGTTATCTGTTTTATTTATTTGCTGTTCCTACTTACAATTTATTTAAAAAATTATTCCTTCATACATAATCTAACTGGGTTTCCCGAAAGCGGCCATGCATCCAAACGTTACCTTTCGGGTCAGTGTGCGTCCTTCCGCACCCCGGCCTAAACGTTCTAATGGCCAATTATATCGCCGACGATTGCCGCGGGCATGACAACGCAGTCACACAGTGATCTGCAATACATGTACGTAGCAAGTACCAGGCGCCGTGTACAATTTTGAATGCTACGCTCCCGATGACTGTCACTTTTTTTTTTAATTAAGAACATACTTACTTCATCAATTATAATGTGCAGGGTATCTGGGGGTAAAGTGCACTATTTTCGAAATTCCTCTATTTTTTCTCCAAAACAAAACAATGATTTTGAACTTTTTTATTTACATTATTTATACAAAATGAGAACGTTCGTCATAATAGTTACATGAACGATATTGGTGTGTACTGTTAATTTACTCTTATTAGGAATACATTTACTAAATTTGGGAGCCGGATTTGGGTTTTGCCACCCCGAGAACATGGTGTATTGGATGGCCAACCCCTTTGCCATAGGTCACCCAAGTGGTTCGCTATGTTTGGTGATTTAGCAGGGGTGCTTGGGTACACCTGGTGAGGTGTGTTCAAATGCGTACTGTGCGAGATCGGGAGAGGTTGGTTTGGGAGACCCTTTGACTTCTCCAACTGGTCTTTCGACCAATCGACTTTCGCTGCAGTAGGAGGAATGTATTTATATAACCATCCATCACTCCTGGATACTTTGATCCATAGATTCCTACCCAACCCTCATAACTCTTACCTTCCCAGAACATCCTCTCCTACCTTACCTTAAGAAAGACCCTCCACAGTGCATCTCAAAATATTACATAGGTCTTGAGAGAAATTATGTTCCTCAGAGTAAATGTAGCAAAAAACGCTCTGACGACATCTGTTGAGCGGCATTGAAACTATATACTACAGATGTGAAAGTTATTCTATATTTCAGGGGCTTAAGAAGGGGTCTATCTACAAAAACATACGTTTGAGATAAACGCAAATAAAGATGGCATGCTCATATGCCCAACTGTATGCACAACTGATATGCCCAACTGTATCTCTAAGGGGGTATTTCACCATCTCGCTGATAGGCTGTCAAAAGCACTCTGCATAGCATAAAGTATTTTTTAGATTTCACCATCGCTCAAAAACGCTTATGTATAAGATAAAGTCCCTCATTTCTAAAGTATATCGAATAAGTAAGCCGAGTTCTCTACCTATTGCTTTTCAGCTCGTTTTGACTTGACACTTACACTTTTGACAGCTGTGAAGTTTACAGTTTAATTTAGTGTTCAGTGTTTATTTCACTTTAATATAGATTTAGTTGGGGATTTTGCCAGAATTAAGGAAGGATAAGCATATGACAGGCGTCAATAATGCGAAAACCAAGATTTAACAATAAGCTTGTGAACATTTTTTAGGAGACTTAAATGATGAAAATTTCAATTCGCGCTTTCAACTGATGAAAAATGCTGTTATGCAATCAACAATAAAATCTCCCGGAGAACCACAACCTGGTATCTTAATTTTGTTTTTAGAAAGATAAACATTCCCGAGTTACGAATAACCTGAAAATATTTGAAAATCTCCTACTACCACCACAGTAAGCTAAAATTTTTGCTTGTTTTGTGATGGAGGACTTGAAGGAATTGAACACACTACGCCTGGGTGGGACCCAAACGCGATGTCAACTCAGCCACCGACCGGTATGTTATTTTAATATAAATACATTACATAATAATTGTACTTGCATCATCTTTTAACAAAAATAATAATAGTGTATGTACCCAGTTTGTGATGTTATTTTGTTTGCCCACATAATGTATTTACTATACCTACAAGAATTATCTTGCTACAAGCATTGTTTAGATCTACCATAGTATAATTGTTTCAGGAATAACGCTGCACCAAAAAGAAGTGCTCGAAGGCTATTGGACACTTCCGTCTAGTGTATGTTCACTTTCCTCAGGACTTGGCATCCTGCAAACATGTTGCAAATCGCAATTTTACCAAGTAAGTACTTCTGCTACTTCAATAACATACTACAGTAGTACATACTATAGTGATAAATAGTCATTAAAGCAATGAAGACTTAGTAATGAGTGCGCAAACCAACTTCATTCACAAGACTCGTTGGACAAGTGACCAGCATAGTGTCTCCGTCTGGTGGCATTGCCATTGCACCGAAATAATAATGTTAATTAGTGAAATTACTTTCCCTTATCCGCTTTCAAGAAGAGTATTTTATTTTGAAATACATTAAAAAATAGTAAATTTATATGGAATCTGTATTCTGACAGTTCAAGGTGCAAATTGCAAGTCTTTAGGGATTAAAAAAAAAACAATGATTCACAAGAACCACTGTTCTTGTGAATTATTGCATAAGAACCAGACTACAGACATTGAAACATTGCGTGACTTTAAACATTCTCATTTGTCATATTATTATACCTGATGCTGAAGAATTAATGTTATTTCCATAATTAGGACAACATCGCCTCGCTTTTTATTTGGAAGCGTTTTTTTACACTTTCATTCGTTTTTTGTAAAATTAATGCTTCTATCTCGTTAATTCATCCTGAAAAATAAGACAAATCTATTTATTCGACTCAAATCTCTAGCAAAATCCCATAATAATTAACAAAACCAAAAACTAATGTGCTTACCAAGAATAAATTAGGTGGAAATATCGTCTGCATAAATAAATTACGTCTTTTTACCGTTTTGACGTTTGCAATTTCATAGAAACAATCGCATTTTAAAGATAGGCGTTGCAGTAGACATGGTAAAAGCACTAGAAAAATTCTTGTAATAGCTATATGGGACCTTGTTTTCTGTGGTGAAAGGCGCCCAGGTTTATGGGCAAGTTTATCCTATGCATAATGTTATGTGACACATAGTTATAATCAACTTTATAAGAGTTTGGTTGTATGTACGAGAGTTTGGTGCTACTAATAAATATGATTATGGCATAACCGAAACCAAGATTAACTCAAAATACCAGTTTTTGTAGCTAGGTCCCTGTGAGCCTAAGCCACGATTTTAGGATACTAAACGACTGATTGATAGATTATTTGTTAATTTGAACTAATAATCAATGAGTAGGTACGCTATAAAATGGAAGCCGTACGTTTTACCGATTTGTTTTCACCACAGGTATTATTTCGTTCATTCCGGTCATTTGTATTAACGTATTTTATTTTTAAACGGTTATTAAATAATCTTCTCATTTTCACTTCTAATTAATGAAAATATCTTTGACAGCCTGATAATCCTCTGGCCGTCCAAAATCTTACGACACACTGCTCTTAATCAAGGCCAACTAGAGTACAGGCTGGGCGCGCGACCGCAAACGCGACCGTTAGGCTTATTTAATAACATGCTTGCGGTAAAAAATCACACAAATTAGCACTAACAACGAGAATCATCGAAAATCGCTGCCATTTGCAAACTGCAGTTGCTTGATGGTACTGACTAGATCACGCGATAATTCAAAATCCGTCGCGCGCCCAGGCCAGTAATCTAGTTGGTTTTGGTCCTAATCAAGGAGTACCTAGTGACTACTTTGAGTTCCAATTAGTTTAACGGTTGTTTGTTGATCATTAACGTGCTCAGAAACGTTATGAAAAGCTATATAAATGTGAAGATTACCTATTTAGTACAAGAAAAAATAATGGTAAAATTAACCGAAACTGATGTAGGTAGGAAAGTACTGAAAATTTCTAAAAAATTGTACTAATAATTGCTAGTCGCTTTTTTTTAGATTTCCAAATGATTGTACTAATGTGATACACCACAAACATTTGGAATTAGGCCGTCAACAATACCTCCGTGGTAAATAAAAACACAGTGTCTTCCTTGAGACCCGCTGTGTTTTTTGTTACCGCGGCAGAATAACACTCATTATTAAGTTTTAAATTTCCAACACCAGTAGCATGTTTTGATTTATCCAAAAATTTAAAAAATGCTGTCTTTGAAAGATTTAACTAGAAATTCTGTAAACAATAAATATCGCATTTCATCTGTCCGTAAATTTGTTTGTGCGTTCCATTTACGTTTCAAGATGGTGGCCGTTTTAATTCAGTAAAAAAAAAAATTCAGAATTGAAATTTTCGCAGGACTAGCCCGAAAATTAAAAAAAAAATTAATTAAGTGACGTTTCTTCAGACAAATTGTGTAATTACTTATTTGAAATTAGATAAAAATTGCTTAAATTACTTATACAGGGTGTATCGGCGCGTACCCGACAAACTTTAACCAGCTATTCCTTAGCATATTTGGAGTAAAAAATCTTATGTGCACTTTGCTGTCCGGTAACGTTTTTTTTAAATAAAAAATTTACTATTCATATTTTCACCACATGTCACCACTGTTTTATTCTTTGTCAAAGTTTGAAAACCCATCTGGCAAATATTTTATTCGAATTCCGTTGAATAATGCACGTGTGTACCTATATTGGCGCACACTTACAATCACAACGAAATGGCACGGCACCATTCGTCTCATTTTTAACTATTATTATTTAGTGTGTGCGAAAGAGCGAAGACGCTTTTTGACATACTTGCTTATAACAGCTGTTGAACACGAAACGCAATGCCAATGACAGTGATGTAGTGTGGAAATTTTATTTATTTTTTTGTTTTTAATTGAAAAAAAATGCTACCGGACAGCAAAGTGCCCATAACATTTTTTACTCCAAATGTGCTAAGGAATAGCTGGTTAAAGTTTGTCGGGTTGGTGCCGATACACCCTGTATTTATGGTTTATAGTTAAGTTTTTAGGTACCTTCTTACAGATCTTATGATATCAGTGGACATTTTGGTTCTGTTATTAAATTAGAGAATGTTAGAATTTTTTCGCGTAAGGTCTACTGGTCATAGAAATTCTAATTAAAATGTTTTCAATATTCCTTTGAAAAAAAACTGGCTTTAGACTCTGGTACTTGAAATACAGACCCTTTCAATTAGTATTACTTGCTCTGAAAAGAGAGTAGATACCTGATATATGTTATTAACTTGATTTTTTCGATTGCTGTAATAAAAGATTTACCGGGCATCATTTCCAGCTAGTTATCTACAACTATTAGATCTTTAAGGTGACATAAGACTAATAACGTATTACTAAAATCTATCATGTTTCTAGGGGGATCCCTAAGGGCTTAAGTTATTAATATTTAAGTTTAATAAAAACAGGACCTTAGAATCAAAATATTTTTTATAAAACGAATTGAAAATTTTATAAGACGTTTTTTTCTACAAAGTTTGCGGTTAACACCAAATTTTATTTTTTTAACGGTGAATTATATATTATATAACGGTGAATTATATATAATTCCAGAGGGATTTTTCTATAAACATTTGAGATCTTAGAAATATGTTCATCAGAAATAATTAGAAAATCCTCAAGGGAGGTTTGATTTTCTAGTCATGCTAGGGCAAAGTCGACCGTAGGTCAGTCCATTACCCTGGGCGGCGCAACGAATATTGTTTTACACGACTTCATCACTTATGTTGTTAAGATTCCCACTTTATTTTAGAGATTTGATTGAAAATTAAACCGCAGGTCTTTCCAATACATCAGGGCGTCGCATATTTTTGTGCACGGCTGCTTAACTTACGTAGTTAAGATTCTGACTTTATTGTAGGATATTGTCTTATAAAAAAATTATAAAAAAATCTCTTCCGTATCGAAAGAGGCTAGTTTACTGATATTTGATTAGGTTTGACGGTTGGCTACATTCCTACATTGATATTGATATTTTCACCACGTCATGCCGCAGATTTACATTATTTGATTGCAGAATCTGCCTCGGCTTTTCAAAATTTTCTACAAATAAAACCACACCAACAAGTGACGTGTACCTACACTTCTCTGTGGCAATTTCGGATTGCAGCTTTTGTAATATTGTTAAATATCATTCATCTGGTTATCCAGCGTTCATGCTACGTATGTTACTTTTTTTCTTTTGTCGCAATTAATGTTTAAATTTACAACTAGAGTATGAATGTACAATCCTAGAAAGAAGTACCTATATACTTATTTCCTTCAGGCAAAAATATCAATATTAACTTATATTATTTTATATTTAAATATTAAGGTCTTTCAAATGTTATCTATTGAAAACTGTACTTATTTATAAAATTTCGACGAGGAGAAGGGTTCTCCAATAGCAAGCTGGAGGTCGCGGGTTTGAATCCCGGCTTGAGCAAATAAATTTTATTTGATTAATTTGTGTTATTTCACAATTTGCGGCACGTTCCAGAGTGAAAGATACTCTCAGTATCGCCATGGTGTAAACCACAATTCAGAATTGAACGTTGCTTAAAATGGCTTTGGCCGTTTTTAGTGACCAGATCGGAATAGCCAGGTATTTCCCCCGCCTTTCTCTTCCCCATCTCCTTTCCATCCCCTCTACCTTCAGCTTTACAACTTGCCCCAATTGAAGATCCCAAAGTCTCACTGGCTCCTGACGGTTGGTAGCAGTTGAGACACTTGTGCGGTTTCACATTAAAAAAAACATTGGTAATAAAAAAATATCTTTTGAAAATTATTATTATGTAGACGTGAAGATTACACGATAAATATATTTCTCCAAATATCATGAAAGATACTAATTGTGGTTATGTATCTATGAGTAACTCTGGTTTGATGAACTATAAAAAATAATTGCACTTAAACCAACTGAATCATAGTGATTTTAAGTTGCATACTTTGAGAGCTTGTTGTTTCTTAAGGAAGCAACTTCTTAATTTCTTTTCTACAATAATTTATTGTAAAATTATTAGAAATACTACTTTCGGTTGTGACTCTGTCTGTAAATCCGGTTCAGTGAACTTTAGTTCTTGTTCTATAATAATAATAATATTTGGCTAATTTATATAGCGCCGTTTTCGTGAGAAATCACCTCAAGGGCGCTGTACAAATATATTTCTTAAATCGTTAATACTAGAACTACCGACTTAAAACTAGTGACTTACGTCTGAGACTTATATCTAGAGACTTACGACTAAGGCCTATAACTACTATCTTAATAAAATATATATTTACATAAGTAGAAACGCCAGAAAAAGGAGGAAGTTCTATTATATTAGGGTATTTTTTAAATTAGTTTTTATTTTTATCTTAAAATATATCTTAAATGAATTAATGAAATTAATTGCATATAAATGATTCATCTGCCAACAATTAAACCGTGTTATGTTCCCTATGAATAAGTTTCTCTTTCAAAAGGGATTCAAATTCAAAAAAATTCTGGCAAGCGATTAAGCTACTATTACTAGTAACTACTCATTACGTAATATATAATTATAATATTTTAAACAGAATTTTTTTTTTTTACGATTTTTAAAATTGGAACTGATTTTTTCGAGAATTCAATCATTTATCAAAATAAAGCACAAATATAAAATAAATCACAAAAGCAAAAAAAGGGTTTCTCCTTTATACCTCCAATTTGACACCCGACACTAACGCCGAACGACCGAAATCTATTCGGTCCCGCGAACTGCTCCTAGTATGATAATAGTCAACATGTTTCGATGAGATGTTTGTAAGCAATAACTATCCCGCGATTTTTCGCGGGTCAAATTTTGTATATAACGCCACATCCGTTTCGGTGTGAAATCAAATGTGGTGAATTACGTTAATCCGAAGGAATGTAACGTTAAACGTGCGCCACGAATCCGTGACAATTTATCGTATTCCTAAATTTTGGGACACTGGTTTCGGGGGATATAAATATTTTTGATGTTCTTAATTAACATTAAAATGAAATGAAGCGGTTTCAGTAAATTGGAAAACCACCGACAGAGGTAGGACGGCATGTACAACATTAATATTTTACACTGAGTAAGCACAAACCATGTCGGTGGGATTCTCAGATTAGACAGCTGTATGGATGCAGACAAAAGTACAGCAAAATCACCTAAAATTTTGCAGCGGAAGTCATTAAAAATCAAGTTTTCTCTTTCGTTGTTGTTGTGTTCGTACAAACAGGTCTCCAACTCGTCTTGGAAGGAGTTTATAATTAAACTGTTCTTTTTGATTAATTAGGGATTTATTAATACTCCACGTATTATAATGGTGACTCGATAGTCGACCTAACTAAAAGCTTGCTAATTGGAATCTGAAACAGTAAGTTTCTCTGAGAGCCTTCACACTGGCCCTGGCAACTACTGGCCACTGGCTCCATCTTGTGGACTTCCACGCAAGCTCTATGCACTGCCATCTGTGCGTGCATCTATGAAGCTCTTACTAAACAACCAAAAAGAAAAAAAATCATATAGATATTCTACGAAGTTAGTATAACATTAATATTAATTTATTCAACAATTTTTTCGTACATGTTTTACCACATTTTTCCACTATTCACCAGATTTACAATCTTTTTCCTTGCTTAACAGATCTATTTTACAATAATATGAATAATGGATTATATTTGACAATAATAGACCATATTTAAAACATCGTACTTTTGTATGTGCCAAATTTTATGTTGTATTACAACATTTGCGTTAGTTTGGACAATATTTTGCAGGCGGCCAAAGAAGGAACTAATGAATGAACCAACGATGAGTTAACTTTTAGTTTAAAAATTGTAGATTTTTTGTGTCTAGAAAAACTTCACCAGCGACTCAACTGACGCCTGAATGTAGTTACAAAGTAACTCATTCTCCATAAATTCATCATCATCGGGTGGGACTCCAATCAACTGGAGGTAATTCAAGGGAATGTCTATGGATTTCAATTCCACCTTTACGTCTGTGCTTTATATCCATGTAGGTCACTGTATAAATAATAAAAGCTTACTACGGGAAGCTGGAGATGTCATGCTTAATTCCTCGCAATTAATTACCCGCCCCAAACGCCACAAAACTCGTAAATTTAAAGTGAAACCTATTCTTTACATTGCATTTGACGAATTTATGGAGGAGAAATTATTTTAAGTTAAATTGAAAACATTGAAAAATTGTGCTGGCTGCGATACGTTTGCTAGCATTTATTATAGTTGCAAGGACTTTTTGAGTGTTATAATAAATTAATAATTTGCTACTAAAGCATATCACATCATCGTGATATTAGATACCATTGCGATACCAACTTTTGAAACAAGCATTTTTTACTGTTGTAAAACACCATTCTTCGCTTGGAGTCGTAAATGTTGTACGCGAAACAGTTTGTGGTTTGATTGTGGACTGTAATCAATATCTGGCAAAACTATTGGGGTGGCTGTGGTTAACATTTAAAACTGGAAATGGATTCTGACTCACTCTTGGTCTTTTCGACAGATATTATGGCCTTGAAGCACACTGTTATTAATGCACAAGCTTCCATCATAGATTCCAATAAAATGCACTGAAGTGACATGTTCACTGCACCGGTTTTCTTAACAGACCGGTAATGAATAATAAATTGTTGAAATGTCGCTGATGTAGGTACTCCACACTATCAGACAGGGACAGGTAATTTCGTAATCCGAATGCAGGAACATATGTTAAAGGGAGATGGATATAGTTGCGTCAACAACGTTAAATATTGAAAAAAGTTTAATTAAGTGTAATGAACGTAGGTCTGAGAATAATAGTGATCTGTAAATAATAGTCTCTGATGTATTTGCGGCGTGACTGGAGGTATAAAAGGCTGGTACGCGTTTTGGTCGCCCTCTTCCGTTTTGACCGTTTTAATATTACTTTAAATATAATATATTTATCTAATTATTGAAGACAATATTGGCGATTCCTAAACGAAAATTTTGAATCTCCAATATTGTTTTCAATAATTAAATATTACAATTTGAGGTTTTACTCATTACGTTAATTCAAAAATAAAATACATTTATCATCTCTAGTCATTTACATTTCATTGTAACTTCCATTGACAATAGCACAGTCACAATATTAAGCATTAAAAATCACTAAAAACAACTGGATGAGCTGTGATTTTCCATGCATTGTCCTGAAAAATTTTCGAATACTGTATTTATAGCAAAATAAAAACATATTTCCGTGCTAATAGACTCGTTATTCAGAATGTTCATTAAGTTCTTTGAAAAAAAATCTTTCCTAACGATCTACATGCTATTTCAACCAGTTGGTACTGTTTCCAGAGAAATATAATTACATTTTCCTAATGACGTTAAATTAGAGCAACAGTAAGTTGGTATTATGCACATGATAACGTGTTCGGGAAATGTCATTCATAAATTTCATGGCTCATTAATACGATACCATTACTCACTGGCCATTGGATATAGTTCATTGGTCACGGGACACGAGACAGAACCCACATACCAAATAAACATTGCTATCACCACATTAATTGAAGTGCTCTGAAGGATAAAATTTCTGTTGAATTAAAGTTTAATTTATGTTGTTGAATTCTTATGAAAAAGTAATGATTTCGCCAGAATCATTATTATTTTGAGTCTTAAGGTTTCTGTTTACCGGAATTTAGAATAAAATTTAAGTACCTTGTTTTAATGATTTATCATTGTTTGTACAGACAGAAAAGGTCGCGTACTCATCTCGTGTTCAGCAGGTGTACAGTGTGTTTATAATATTGTAATATTATTACATACATATTTTGTATCCACCGAACATCAGACTTCATACTGGATATAAAATGTGAAAACAGCACCTCACATTTTAAAATATTTAGAATATTTTAGGTTTTAGAATATTTATGCAATTATAAACAAACCAATTTTTTTAATAAAATACTATTATCATTTAATTTTATTTATTATTTCTTTACATGTGGTATCACTATTCACATTTAATTACTAACCTCACTAGGACTAGCCTGTGTCGGCGTTAATAATTTCACAAAATAATAATAATAACGCTAAGTAATATGTATATTGAAATATTAATAATATTTTTGCGTAAATAATGGGTATGTACTAAACTGAAAGAACTTATTTCAATAAAGTAGTAAAGTAGGGTGACCATGTGAAAACATATTTTGCTAATAATTCAAAAGAACAAAGATGAAATGTAGAAGATTTAAAAAAAATATATTATGCGATTAATTTAGGACAAGGGTAGCAAAAAATATTTAAAATATGTCTAAACATAACCACTACTAACAACTTAACACAAATTTTTTAAACATTTTATATATATTTTTTTTAGTGGCTGAATAAACATTTTGTAATGACTGGATTCCGTGATTTCTCTTTTAATCTTTATTGTTATCTGTGACGGTTTTTATTTTTTCATTATCATTGGCTATTTTCTTTAATGCAATATGATCTGTTATATTAGTAGTGAATCCCTGTGGTTCAAATTTTAATTTTCATAATATGATCGATTCAGCTTGAAATGGTAGTAGAAACTCTTGTAGGTGAAATTTAGATTGGCTTCAATGGTTATGATAAGCCAAAATGATTTTTTTTTATTATCATATTACTTAAATCCAAAGTATTAATATTTATGTCCCGACATAAAATGACATACTTATTTTGTATAGATGTAGAGTCAAACAGTGAACTCAAGGAAATTGTCGGTGTGAACCGGAGACGGAGTTTCTATGTAGTTTTAAAGTTAATGTGAATCTTTAATAGTTAAATTGGGTTCTGTATTGTCATGTTCTGTGTTTTTTTAATAATATTCTTTTGAGGTCATCTTCATTTCCTTGATTTTCCGTTTTTAAAACAAACATATTTATATTTTAATATTATTATATATTATTAATATATTTCTTTCCCTTTATTTGGCTTTCCAAAGTGGTTCCCTAAAATAAGGAATTAATGATTCTCCTAGGAATATAATTTTTCTCACGGTTTCAAATCGGCTTCTGGTTTACTAATAATTTAACTCTTGTTTCTGGATTTCTTATTTTTAGGAGATTTTTTTTCGGATGACCTGGTCTTATGTCATATTGACTTATAGCCTAGATCATATTCTCTGAACTTTTTTGAGATTAGCATTTTCTATTAGCTTTGTGCAAGTTATTTTGATATTTTCAACAGCCTTTTTCTCTATTTCTGTTATTTCTATACAGTCATCAAGGATCAAGTGTTCTAAACAAGCCAGTCTAGTTTCCAGATGCTTAGTAATTTCACCTTTATCAGCCAAATCATTTTTTAAGCTTTCAACTTCTCCTTTAACCTCATTCATGGAACTAAGCGAGTAATTATATCATCATATTTTTGACAAATATTATGATATCATTACTATAAATAAATAAATTCGGTTTTCTTTTAAAAATCCAACATTTTTGTATCAATATTAGTACTTGAGTTTTTAGTTTATCTAGTTTTAAATCTACATTTTATTTATTTTTTATATAATATTATATTGATTACATTTTATGATTTTGACTGTCCAACTAGGTAGGATTCCCGTTTCAGGATAGCCAAATTAACAAGTTTCAATTATCCTAGACGAATACAGGATTTAAGACTAGCTAAAATAAGTATGTTAAAACGAAGATACATAAAAAGATACATAGAGGCGTTCGTGATTTCAAATTACATTTTTTAGTATCATTTCGGAATCAGTCCTGCCTAGATCCAACAACCATAAGACACAAATTTAGAAAAAAAATCTTATTCTGGGTTAATGTCTTCAAGTGCTGTGTTCATTTTGTTTTTGGACCATGTTATTGTGCTTAGATTATCTTGATGTTGATAGAAGGTTATTACTGAAATTCATGGTCACCCTGGCAGTAGATTGTTTACTAAGCAGCACGTTCTGTTTCTCCTGCGAGCAAGCAAGCCAAAGCAAGCTGTATAGATGGTGTTGGAAATATGGCGATGGTGTTGGCCAAGAACAGCAGCTTGACTTAGCTTAGTTATATGTCAATTTCACTTTCACTATTTCGCGATGTTAATTATTTGAAATTAACTTGAATAATCTCACTTGAATGAACAAAATTTATATCAAAAGTATTTAAATGAATATCGTAATTGTTTTGGACTGTATTGTTTACTAATATACACAATTAAATGGAGTTTTTAACGGATCACTTTTACTGTGTGTTATTTTGATTTGGTATGTACCTAGGTAGTGTAAATAATAAAGGTAATAAATCACAATTTTTGTCGATTCTCTTGATTGAATTCAAACTAAAAGTTAATTAATGAATATAAATAGAATAAAAAATGTTCAATAAACATGCGTTATGACAACAAATGATGGTCATTATAACAATTTTTGAGGTTCTGAGGTCCCCTTAGTGAAAACTTAGATTGATAAGTAGGCGAGTGCAAAGAAAGTCTAATAACGACCAAGGTAGGTCATTCTACGAATTATAATAATATAAATCTATTTGCAATATCATGATAATATAAATTTATATTTTTCTGGTTTTGGACTTTACTGGAAACACTTTTGTCGTATTTTAACTTTTTTATTTTGAATCACAAAACATGCTTTTTAAAATATCTAATTTGACAATAACAATTTATTGATAACGGGCCCGACCTTTGTACAGCTAAACACTGTTTACTGTTATAAATTTCTGAAGGAAAGAACACTTTTTTACTGGGAACAGGCCCTTTATAGATTAAAAATACTAATCCATTAACAGATTCGGACATACACAATGAAAAGAAGCAATTGGTTATCGACATGTTAGAGCTCTATAATAGTCTAGAATGTAAGTGCAGATTCACACCATTTCTAATAATTAACTATTCAAACAATCCATAGATGGCGACTGCATCCAGAATTATTAAAAACTTATCTTTTACAAAACTAAACAATAAATACAAAGTTTCCGCGTGCTCTTTACGTTTAATTACTGACCAAAAATCGATTGATCACCAGGCCATTGCAAAGAAAGTCGAATAAAGATCACGGTAGGCCGTTCAACCTATCATAATAATACAATAGAATATCATGGTAATATTCATACAAAGTTTCTACATGCTCTTTAAATTTAATGACCCACCAAAAATTGTTAAGTTTATCTGCTTTTAATCTCAACATTTACGCCATGTCTACTTAATTACCAAGAAAATTTAAAAAAGCTACGATAGCACATTGTTCTATGTAGGTACATTTAGTGTGAACTTTTTTTTTAAGCGAACAGTTTTTCTTTCAGTTGGTCACGTTGTACACATTTCGGGATATTATTCATAAGGTAAAAAAGAAGAATGTGTACCATTTCCAAACATTAACTACTGTTTTCATAGTGTCTCGCTGCAATAAATTGCCGAAACAATAACGTGAACTCTCTTGTATCCTTTTTAGGGAAATGAGTCACAGCGTGGGTTGAAGCTATAATTTTAACGAAATTACAATTTTTCTACAAAATACTTATATACAGAATTGTAATAATAAAGGAGGTTTATTATGTTTTTTTTATTCGAGAAGTGAAGTAGTGTATCTCGTTTCGTATTCAATATTTTTGAAAGTGAGTTTTATTATTTATTTTTTCGTTCCTTTTTGTAACGGGTAAATCCTAAGATTATATTATCTTTTATTAGATTACATTACATACGTCTCAATTATTGAAAAAATAAAATGGCGCCCGTCCTTTATATGATGATAGAAATAATGAATTTTAAAACTCTATAACGCGCGACGGACATTACAAAAACATTGAAAAAAGTTGCGTTTACTATAATATAGGTGTAAATTTCATCATTCCAGAAAATTTAGAGAGAGAGAGTTTCTGATGCTTCATAAAATCCACTTTTCAGTTATTATAATACGCACGAAGAATTGAACTAGAGCAGTGGCTAATATATATTTATCCGTTGACATTTCATGACCATTCCAAAACTTCCAAGACGCTACATGTTTTTTAAGTGTCGTGCTTTTTTTAAACATCTTCAAAAACTCTATCGAATTTATTCGTTAAAGATGATATAAAACTTGGCTCGGACATAAAAAAAGAATTGCAAATTCGGCAGGACCCACTTTTAAATTTTTTTCCCTATTAGGCTTCTTTTCGGATGCAGTCCGCTACTCACAGTGCTGCGATTATGTAAAAGGGTATAAAATAATATTTTTATAATAGTAATCGCCCAAATAAATAACACCCTGTAGGTTGGATGACTAATGAATGATACTCGTCAAAGAATTATTTCTCATAAATAATCAGTTAACGACGAACAAGGTCATTAGACCTGATGCTTTTTATAATTTACTAGAAAAGTGCACTCTTAGACACAAATATCTAGTTTTTTCAGTTTGTTTGTTTCAAGTATTGAGGCTACTTATGTACTCGACCAAGCTATGTACATATTATGTAGGTACACAATTTTGGCTCGATAATAATTTTAGCTATCAATATATATTTTGTACCTAGCCTTGTATGGGATCTCAGCACTGTACGAATGGGAGAAAGATGATCATCTGCTACCACTCATCGCTACCCCGAAATTCCAACCCCTCAGTATTCAATAAAAATACGCTTCCGAACAAAGGCCCTCTCAATCGTCGTGTGTAGAAGCCTCACGTGAAACGAGATCCTTCCGCCTATCCAATCTAAAGGAGCCATCCCGGTCTAGGGATTGCGAAAACGGAGCCATTTTTTAAAATCCGGAAGTTCAGTTTTCTTTAAACCGAAAATCCGGATATTTTTTTTAAATTTTCAAGTATCATTGAAATTTTAAAAAATATACGTTTTTGTAACGTTGAAGGAAAATAGAACATACACATGTTACCCCAATAATTTTCATTCTTTAAATACCGTTTATCAAGCATTCTAATGAGTGTTCAATAACGTGTTCGTAAATACGGGTGCGTATACAAATATGATTTAAGTTTACGACAAAACAATTTTCTTTTCGATTCCTTATTGTTATTTTTAGTTTTTCTCTCTTACAGTTAATATTTCTCTTTCCCATATTTACTTTCGATAATTCTTGGGTATATAATAAGCACCATTATGAGTACTATATCTTGGGTAAATAATAAGCACACTTATAGTACTATATCTTTTATTTACGTATGATATGCGAACGTTTGGTTATTGGGTAAACACTCATTTGAATTAAAGGAATATGCTGAAATTGTTGGGCAGAAGTGGACAGAAGGATTTTCGCTGAATTTGTATTACGATATAACATTCTAAACGTTGCAGTTGATATTCCAAATTGTTTGGATTGCTAAGCTTTCGGACTTCAACACGTATTACTAGAATTTCAGTGCAGAATTCTGTGATTAACTACCATATGTATTCCTCATTGCCCAGACTACTTTTGGAGGGCAATATTATACCGATTCAGTAGATATCTTTAATGTATCACTTAAAAATTGAAATTAGCTATATCTTTGTGGTTATCTATTAAAAGAAATAAATTATAGGTCGGCGTTAATTAAAAATAAATATATTGTGCTGCAAACAAAGTTAAATTGTTTCTTAAATGTTACTAATAAATATGTACTGTACTGAAATCTGTAATTTTTATTATGCGTGCGTAAAATCCCCAAAAGGGCTTTAATAAATAAGAAACAAGTTTTTCATAATATTTAAAATTGCATATCCGTTAGCTTTTTCGTTATGCGTTCGTTTTGTATTACAATTCGTCACAAAAAAACTGCTTTAATATTTCAAATCCGGATAATTGGGATTTGATATTTGAAACTCCGGATTCTGATTCCTCTGTGAATAATGCGAAAATCCGGATTGGAATATGTATTCCAGCTGGGCTAGATCGCAGCTGCCAAAGTTGAAAAGACGACGAAAATGATCGGTAAAATAAACTGGTCCCTTGTCAAATTTCTGAAAAGTTTGCGTTTGAGATGGATGGTTCGCTGACTATACAATATCGCAAGAGGGTTGCAAGTTTTTAAATCTCAGTAAAATGGCGAAACGTTTTGATAAGGCCAATGCCATTTTCCTAGTTCGTGAATATCTCAATTGGATGCACGATTTTCATTCATCTAAGTTCAATTTTCTCCATAATATCGATAGATTAGTGCAAATTTTTACATCATTTACGATTGTTATTGTAATTTATTTATCTTTAATATATAAAATATAAAATTAACTTAATCATTAAACGATTTCTTTATGGGGTGTCCAATTTTTACATAAACCCCGGTATACATTTTGAGGTTGAATACATACGTTATGCGGTGCAGTAAGCCATATAATAATATTATCATACAAAAACTTCACCATTTTTTAAATCTTATTCATATAGCAAAACATTTTATAGATGTTACCAATCGTTTAATCGAACTTTCTCGGTCAAATCGAGCTGTTTACTATGATCGCTCTTTTCGTGTAGCTGGCCCACTCATTTGGAATAAACTTCCCCCAGCCATTACCAATATACAAAATTTGGCTGAATTTAAACGGGTTTTAAAAACAAAATTGTTCAAAAAATCATATTTAATAATTTAAAATCATTTATATTCTCATGAATCTAAGCTTCTTTTTTAATATACTATAAAAAGCCAGGTTTTGAAGTTTTCCGGTAATTGTTTGGTTTCGGTTTCCTCCTTATTGTACTTTTATGTTTAATGCACACCTATTATATAATATTTTAATGTTTTCCTGTTTTATATAATATTTTAATTTTAAAGTTTTTTTCGTGCACTGTCACTGTCTTTTATTGTTGTCCTCTACTAAAATAGCACTGTTATTGTTAAATTTTATTCTCTGCTTTTGTGTAAACCGTTTATTCTTTATTTCATATTATGTAATTAATTTTTTTTAAAGGAACACAATACGAAATTTTATTTTAAGTTTATTATAGTTAAGCGCACTTGAAGTGAAACAACACAAAACTGCGCTATATAAATGTTATGTTATTATTATTATTATTATTTTCGTCATTGCAACTATATTCAGTTCTCAACGTCTATTTATACCGAGTTACGGGCAATACTCATTTGACTGTTAAAAGAAAAGACACAATTTCAAATTAGTTTTATCAAAATTGTATTTGAACAAATGATTATAACTGTTTTTTATTTTTTGGTAAACTAATGTTTTAAGACAAGATTTTTTATGCATAGCACAAAGGGTAACAATTATTTTTATAAGCAATAATTATTAGCCTGAAACCCTCATCCACATTGAAAAATCTCCTGATAAAAGATACATGACGCCAACGGGACTTGAACCCGTTGTAGCAGTGCGTACTTCGGGGCGGCGCAGTCCCTACCCGATTAGAATAAACATTGGTCAATTTTCTCCGATTGGCAAGACTGTTGCGAGCTCTCTAAGCGGAGCGCACTTCGTCGAGCTCAGTTGCTGCCTGGACTCAGGGGAATACGGTGGTTCGTGCGACACTAGAACATGAGGGACTACTTTGCAAGTCACGAAAGGTCTTTTTCAATTTTAACTTTTTAATCATGTAACTTATCATTCTAATAGGGATTACTTATTTAACTTCTTGCGTTGTTATTTTATAACACGCTGGCGCCCGCTCAGACATTTCTTACAAGATTTTAAATGTTTTAATTTAATAATGTTACCTGCTCGTTAGTCATAATTTTATCAAGATGGCTTTAAACTTACGTACATTCTTGACACGCCCGGAGATAAGATGTTTGTTAGAGTCTCATGCTTATTTTTATTGATCAAGTATTTTAATAATTGTTATTTAATAAATTAGCGTCTGTTGATATTTAAAACATTATATTATTTAACTTCCTTATCAGATCTCATCACTACCTACATACATTGCGTTCAGTGCGTGTGCGTAGATGACTAGATTATTGTATTTGGTAATTACCAATTAATGTCACAATCGTTAGATCCATCATTAATTTATACAATTAATCTTTTCATCACCCATCCATTGGCAATAATGTTACAAATTTTTTTGGGCGCCAGCGTGTTATAAAATAACAACGCAAGAAGTTAAATAAGTAATCCCTATTAGAATGATAAGTTACATGATTAAAAAATTAAACGTGAAAAAGACCTTTCGTGACTTGCAAAGTAGTCCCTCATGTTCCAGTGTCGCACGAACCACCGTAGTCCCCTGAGTCCAGCCAGCAACTGAGCTCGACGAAGTGCGCTCCGCTTAAAGAGCTCACAACAGTCTTGCAAATCGGAGAAAATTGACCAATGTTTATTCTAATCGGGTAGGGACTGCGCCGCCTCGAAGTATGCACTGCTACACCGTGTCCTTTCGATTTCCAGTCGACAGCTCTGACCACTGAGCTATGGCGGCTTATCTCTTATCCGCGAAATAATTCAATATATACTAGTGTTTCATTCAACAATTACTGCATATTACATTTTTTTACCTGAAAACAACCAACTTTATTTTATATGAGAAAGGCATTGTAAGTGCTAACTCTCTCACTAGATGGCGTCGAGACAAATTGTCTGCATTTTTTGGTGAAGATACTTGAACTTGTCAAATATTAATTATTATTTTTTGGTAAGCTAATGTTTTAAGACTAGATTTTTTATGCATAGCACAAAGGGTAACAATTATTTTTATAAGCAATAATTACTAGCCTGAAACACTCATCCACATTGAAAAATCTCCTGATAAAAGATACATGACGCCAACGGGACTTGAACCCGTGTCCTTTCGATTTCAGGTCGACAACTCTGACCACTGAGCTATGGCGGCTTATCTCTTATCCGCGAAATAAGTGTGAGTAGTGAGCGCTAGTGAGAGAGTTAGCACTTACAATGCCTTTTTCATATAAAATAAAGTTGGTTGTTTTCAGGTGAAAAAATGTAATAAGCAGTAATTGTTGAATGAAACACTACTATATATTGAATTATTTCGCGGATAAGAGATAAGCCTCCATAGCTCAGTGGCCAGAGCTGTCGACCGGAAATCGAAAGGACACTGGTTCAAGTCCCGTTGGCGTCATGTATCTTTTATCAGGAGATTTTTCAATGTGGATGAGTGTTTCAGGCTAATAATTATTGCTTATAAAAATAATTGATTATAATTGTCATTGAAAAACAAAATATGTACTGGTTTGCAAAATATTGTCAGCTACTATAATCACTTTATTTACCTAGATAAATTCTGTTTGTTTGCGTTCAATTTACATTGTACTAAACTTGTAGTTTTTTTCATTAAAATAAATTCGCTTTTCTTAAACTTTTCATAATTGTGTACATGTTTTTTCTAAAATATATGCAATAGAATATATACAAAATATTAACTAAGAATATATACAATGAAGACAATATCTATCTTCTATTTATATAAATGAGAGTGAGTGAGTGAGTGACCCTGTTGTGAGCTATTGGCAAGGTGGATTTGATTTTTGTGCAAATCTACAATTTTATTTTGAGAATGATGAAATTCTGCACACCAGGCCTTCAAAACAAGAGAAAGTTCACCGTCTTAGTTTATTTCGAAAAACTCTGTAGCCTGGTAATGCCGGGGTCTTCAGCTAGTTTAGTATTAAAAAAATGTTAAATAAGTCGAATGAATAACCGTTTTTCTAACTGGTTTTATTTTGTACCCGTTTTTAACCTAGGCGCACACTGAATCAAGGTTAAAAAACCATCCGTGTTAAAACACTTTTCGGTTCCATATTATTCTAGTATAGTATTAAGCGAGTTTTTTTACAGTTTATCGAATAAGTTTTTAGGTGCTCCGATAGCGGCATTGTATTTTTACCATCCCCCACGTCGCCACTGTAAACACACAGGTGATTACTGGGTTAGGTACCACCCCCACCCCGGCCAGCAAGTAAAGCAGCCTTCGCATCCCCTTACATTCATAACAGTTAACCGCTCGTGCCGTGAATAACGCCAGGGGATGGAGATAACCTTAGCCATGTCTAAATCCAAGGGATTATCAGCGAGGGTTCTCTATTGGCGGACCCGTGGGACCTATTACCAGCTTGTGTCCGTATTGGGAACCGGTACAAGACACCCAGGGGCGTGCATTGCTCCCATGACCACAGGTAAACTTTGTGTAGTTTTTCAAGTTTAGCTAAATAATTTTATCATGCATTGAATATTTTAAAATCGCCACTATCATCTTCTTTCGATTTTTGTGGCCAATTGAGTAAATGAGTGTACAAGTTCTCGGCCTATTTGTGCATAATCCATCTTACTTATCCTATCAGACAAAGACATTTATTTACTATGTGTTCCTTTGAGAACTGTCAAAACGTGAAAATTTTTGTGTTATTTACGAGTTTTGCTAAAAGCTTCATAACTCACGTTTTGGGAAACGAAGCCTCATTCTAAAAAATGTTTCGGAAAGATTATAAAATCCACTATCGCATTGTGTTGTAATACGTAAATATTTGCGTTTCTAAATAAACATTTTATGAAAACGTCAAAAGTATGTAAGAATCGCTTACCATTATTTCAAAGCCGTGAAAAATGTACTTTTTTCTTAGTATCATAAAGAAATAACACTTTATATATTGAAGAAATATAATTAAAAACTATTAGTCACCTCAAAATATTAACCGTCCAAACTAAAATATTTTTAATAAATTATTTAGAAACGCAATAAATTATGAACGAACAAGATGACAGATTCAATCGTTTTAGATAATGCACTTCTACGTTCCATAGATATTCTTGAATACAGACGCGTAGCGTTATTCACTATCGATACTCTGTTTTTTAAATCATGGCAATCCGTATACTTATTAGATTCAGACGCGCTGGTTATAGTGGTACAGTTTTTAAATAGAGCATGTTTTGACCATACCTACCCTAACTATTTATTTCAATAAGTATAGTTTTTCACTATTCGGACCATACGCGCTGCGTAATATTTACACAATAAGCTAACGTCTACCGAACGCACTCGTTATAATTTAATTCACATATCTAGCATTAGATAAAATTAACACTTAAATCACACAAAGTTTACGGTAGATTTTTTGTTAAATTTAAATTTCCATCATATTTTATGTATTTCGTAAATATTTGTGAACTTGTTTGTAATTCAATGTGTTTTTCGTCTCCGAGTATCCAGATGGGTTTATAAATAACGTTTGTGTGTGTTTTTAAAACTTTTTGTTTATGTTTACGCGCTAAGATAGAAACAGCTTTTCATTATTTATGAACTGTACGCCACTGACGACACCAATATTGGGAAACAGTATAAGCGAGGAGCATTATAGGGCACCAGTTAAGTATTAGGGGGCAGTTATTGATTGGCTGTGTTGGAACTGATTAAAGTAAACAATACACGCGACTTAAGAATAATATTGTGACATGGGTGAAGTGCTACTCGTGGCTGAGGTAAATTGACTACTTGTGAGTTTGGGTTAGAAGGTACCGTAATTATGTTAGTAGTTTTAAAAATAAGGGCATGTTGTTTTAGAAAATTATTTATGAATTTAAAATTATTTGCCGATTCAATGTCACAGTGACCTTCAAGTTGAAATTGTACTTGGGAAAAGTAAATGCTCAGTTGAAATTGTACTTGGGAAAAGTAAATGCTCAGTTGAAATTGTACTTGGGAAAAGTAAATGCTCAGTTGAAATTGTACTTGGGAAAAGTAAATGCTCAGTTGAAATTGTACTTGGGAAAAGTAAATGCTCAGTTGAAATTGTACTTGGGAAAAGTAAATGCTCAGTTGAAATTGTACTTGGGAAAAGTAAATGCTCAGTTGAAATTGTACTTGGGAAAAGTAAATGCTCAGTTGGGCAGAGGTGAAATAAATCCGATGATTTTGAATATGGTAGAATTATAGTTTTTGAAAAATTAACATTCTTTTCATGTGGATTGAATTAGAGACTTAAATAAACAAACTCGACACTGAGTTGTCCGTCATGTAATATATTCTCTATCTGTAGCAATTTTATTTTCAATTTGTTCGAATTGAATGAATAACACTTGAAATAAAAGAAAAACCTCTTAAATTTGACTATTGATCTCACTTTTTAAGAAGTAATATGTGATGTTGGAGTTTTTTACGCAAGTACTAAGAAATAGAAATATCTGTTAGCTTTGTGCTCTGTAGGTTATTTGTTAAGCATAGAATTTCTAGGAAAATTAATCTTAGCACAGACAAACATTATACAGTTATAAAATGAACAGTGTAGGTGTATAAAGCTAGAAAGTAAATCTGATATCGATGAAATTAATCCAGAAAGAGTCTACCATAAAAAAATAAATAAAGAAGCCCGACAGATGCATAATTTGTCATTACTTTTAATGTGAACAGAATGTCTATAAATATTCTATTAAAAACGTCGTATTATTAGGAAGGGGCAAAATTAAAATACAGACATGGATAATTTGGCTAGGCAACTAAAGCATATTCAAACTATGTTTCAAGTTTGAACAATAATGGTTTTTAAATTATTTTTTATATAAATTATTATTTATTTTTGACAAGTTAGCGAGTAAAACCTCAAATTGTAATATTTAACAAAAAAATTTTTTAAAACAGAAAAATAAGAAAGACATTTAGTAGCAGCTAGGAATTGAACCAACGACCCCAGAATTTTTTTGTATGTTTTTTATTTAGTTATAAAAAAAAAACATTTTAAATCTAGTAATAACCTTTTAATAACTTATTTATATGACAATAAGCACACTTTACAACACATGTAAAATTTATTCTTTATAGCATTTAGGCATAACCCACGAAAAGCAGCAAGGCTTTTAGCTTCTTTAACAGGTAAGGTAATGTATTGAAAATTTTAAATCCTTTAAAACAGAAATTATTTTGGGTTCCTGACAAATTTGTTTTTGTTTTCAGTTTCCTCCACAGTTTCTTGTGGGGTAACCATGTATTGCGAAATTAAAATTTACATTCTTAAGCATATATTTCGAGAGCATCTTATTTTTTAGCTTAAATATAAATATAAGGGTATTGTAAATTATTCGCTGCCTCACACTTAACATTCATAGTTTTCCCTGCACAATAATTATCTAAGAATACCTACCACAATTCGATTCTGTAATTTGCCTTGCAAGGGCTTATTTTCATATTTGCTATGAATTCATCATCATATTCCCTTTTTTAACCAGACTTTAAATCCATAATCCTCCTAGAATATGATTCAGTTTTTTCTTAAACTATAGCCTGTGACCAACAATTTTCTATAATCTATTTAATAGAAAGTTTGATAGAAACTTAAGACTTAAGACGCCTCAGAACAGGAAACCCTAGTGAGGAGGACTGTGAAAAAAATACAAAAAATATACTTATATTATATTTTAAACCTACATAATGTACAAATTTTGCTATTGATATTAATAAAAATAAAAAAATAAAAAAAATGGATCAAAAGTCAGAATGAAATGCGGTTCGAAATTTAAAAAAAATGATGGGCTAACCTGGGAAATTGCATATATAAGTATATGCACGTCCTCAAAAAATTCACGTCGAGTTTAGTGGAATTCAAACAGAAAAACGAACCCGCATAATTATGGTGGAGATCAGCTATCTATTCAGAGAAACCTATCAAACATTAACTTTCGTCATCGAGTTAGTTACCAAGGAGTGATAGTAAGTATCATGAAAAATAAAATAAAAACAAAATAGTGAAAAAACGCATCCTTGCATCACCCCCTCTTTACGGGTCTCGCAGAAGTTAAAAATTTCCTTCGCTATCGTAAGGCAAGTGTGAATTAAAATTAATTACCTATTTACGATTATAAACACGAGATCACGTTTTTCATCAGTGACTGAGTTGGCATCACGTCTGGATCCTACTCAGTTCCATTCTTCGGCTGGCTATGTGCTCCATTACAACACAAACAACATTATACGCTTCTGTGGTGGCAGTGGGAGATTTTAAAATAATGTCGGGTTATTGAAAACCCATGATTTTGTCTTAAAAAATAAATTTAACTAAAATCATTATAATTATTTCACGAAAGATAGCTAGCTGCTTAAGGCATTATTTTCAGTCAAAAAACACGATAAAGAATCATCATATCTGATTTTCTTGAAATGTATAGCGTAAACGGCTCGGTAACATTGATACGATAAAATCTGCATTAGCACGACCGTTTCCACGGTCGAGGGGTAGTGCTCTCGACTACGAATACGAAAGATGCGTGTTCAAATACCGGCATTGCAAGTAAATTTTCTTTAATCACAATTAAGCCTCAATTACTCACAATTCAGAATTGAAACGTTGATTGAAATGGCTTTAGCCATATTTTGTGAGCAGATCTGAATAGCTAGGTACTTCCCAACTTCCTCCTCCTTATCTTCTTCCTCTCTCTTTTACCTCAAGCTTTACAACAGTCGGTTGAGAACAGTTCGAACAATTGTGTGGTATTCACAGATAAAAAACTTATTATTTCACCATGTTCACATTGGACGTGATTTTTCTCCCCGTAATATATAAAAAAATAAAAAAAATTAAATATATATATATATATATATATATATATATGTATATATATATATATATATATATATATCTAAATCCACCATCTCAGATAAACCTATCTAGATATTTTGACTTGCGGCAGTGCGAATTATTTGTGTAAAGAAATCTTAATCTCGACCAAATATATTTTTTACCAGGGCAACATAAGATGAACGTAAAATATTCATACGCCGGATAACAATCGACGCGTATAGTGCAAAAAACATAATTGGAAACAACCCTATTATCGGTAAACCAATAACGCCGATAACGCTATGCCCCGCGTAGTACCGGGTGCGGGTAGGTACCCGACACCGTGTAGGCTGACAGTAGGTAGATATAGGTATTGCGTTATCTTCAGGCACCATTAGTTAGTACTATTGTCTCACTATTGTATGGATATCCTGGGCAGGGCTCCCGGTCTGGAGGCAACGCGAGGGCTATGTTGGTTATGTACATCATGGTAATAGGCAAAATGAAGGACCACGATGGAAGATTAAAAAAAACTGAAAAAAACATCTCACTCTATACCGGAGTTAACATGAGGTTACTTAGCAGGTTAAACGTTTTTTTAACATTTTGGTTGTTTTTCATTTCCTTACACATTATCATTTTAACTAAATTATTAATTAATTTTACTGTTTGCTTGTGGTTGTATTTTTAAATTTTATTTTCGTTTATTTATTTCTAACTTGTTAAATGATCAATCTATGTACCTTTGAACACCTTAATGTAAATTCCCAAACTCTTTGTTTTTAGTGAGGTGGATTAGATATATTATGTATTTACAATTACTCGTTAAAAATATATTTTGCGAATGTCTGCAATAAAATAAAATCTGTGAAATGTACCTACTTAGAAATAAGACTTACTCATGTACACATAATCATACAATGTTATAGACATAGACTTAAGATATTTTGATTCGGTGGATCCTGCAGACAAACTGGCATGTGACAGCTTTGTTGGTCTACCTATTTTGTAAAATAAAAAAAATAAATAAATAAAAACAGAAACAGCTTAATTGATGTTTCAAATCTATATATGAGGATGCAATGATAAAATCTACGAAATGGGTTGGATTGGCAAAAATGTAGTTAAATAGTTCAGACTTAAAAATATGTTCAAAGTTCATAGCGCCAGAACTTCCCGCTCGAGTGTTTTACTATTTTATATAAGCAAATCTTCTGAATAACAGGATATGATTATTTTATTTCAAAGTATTTTTGTACAAGCGTTTCTTTTATGATAAATGTAGCATTTTTAATATTCCTTAGTTTTTCGATCATTAGGAGTTAACTTACATACCCCTCGAATACAGATATAAATGAAAATAACATTGGCCTAATGGCATATTATATTTTCGGTTTGTTAAAAATATATCATTTTGTCGGGGGCAGATATGCTTTTAGAGGCAAACACGATTACAGGGCATTACAAAATGGATTGAATAATGTTATACCAGATAATATGAAATAAATTACTGATCAAACTTGTAATGTTATTTTACTGTAGAGGTTTTAACTTTTACATTCATAAACTATTTTCAAAAGTAAATAATACGTTTTTAGTATTTTAGAATGACATTAATATTCCTACACAATGAATGAAGAGAAATATAATATACTAAATAAATAAACTTTATCAAACGGAAAACAAACCGATGCGATGGCTTGCTTGTTTGATGTTTTATCTTAATTTTCAAAGTTAACAGATTTTTTAAAAGATATGAAACTGACTTTTTGTACTTGGTGTGGTATTTTTGTACAAGTGACTACTTGCATGGAATGCTTGAATTTTTTGGAATATCAAATTCAATATTTCTAGTTGCTAGTTACTGCAGGTGTTATTTACTAGTGACACATTTTCTTCTTAACTAGCTGTACCCTGCCACGCATTGCTGAGGCTTAGTCTATCTGTGCAGATAGAGAAACATACAACCGCGTATTGTATTTACGTCCAATAGATGGCGCAGCTTTTCAAAAAAGCTTATTCTTACCTGTTACAGGTGATATCTGTATATTAAAACACATACGTTTTTGAACGCAACGTTGAATCAAAAATTCAAAGCAATCGGTGTACGAGCTACAACAATTATAATTGACTAGCAGTTAAAAACCCGCTCCGTGGGTTTTTGCTACTAGGCCCTGCGGGCGGCACTTGGTTGGGCTGCGCCCAGTTTAAGTGAAACTAACAACAGTTACATTTAATAGATAGATATTAGGTCATTCACAGAGAGAGGGTGAGTATATACTGTTAAAACACGGAACAGGAAGGAGTTAATGCATAATAACATGCTCAATTTAGGCATAATAAGAATGACAGTTGTTTGAATAAATGAAATTTTACGTATTTGTGATGGATTATTTCAAATGAAACACTATTATCGACTACACGTCTACAACTGATATTAACTGTTATGGTACCTAATATAATTTGCTCATAGGAGACTTGCAGTGCTTAAATATGTGTTACAACCGTCAATGTCTATAAGTTGAATCAATATCGTATAGTTTGTCACAAAAATTAAAGATAGTTATTACAAAGTTGACTGAAATAATAGATTATTACATATTGATTAATTGTACCCGTGTTTATGGATAAAAGGAGGGTAATTGTGCGATGTGATTAGCAGTCGGTTTAATTAAAAGGTGTGAATTTAATTTTACTGGTGGTAATTCATTACCTAAAACTGTTACTGTATCTAATAAAGTTTAAAGTTAGATTAAATATACACCTTCATCAGAAGAGTAAAAATCTATATATAAAGGTAGATTATTACAATATAGCGCCCCTGAGGTGATATCTCACATAAGCGGCGCTATGCAAATTGTCCAATTAATAAATAAATATAATGTTTACATTTTATTATGTACGTATGCATTGATATACAATGGAAATAGATAAAATAATGTTATCCGATTAAACTTTATTTTATTAAAAAACAAATAGCTTTTTAAACTTCACTTTATTATATACAACCAATAGATGTTTCATGAACGAAGTATACACCGAAGTCAAAAATTAAATATAGATTACAATTGAAAAAAAGAAGTGGAAGGAGGGGGGAGGGGTAAGAGTAGGCTGGGTTTATAAGAACTAGGAATTACAATATGCAAGACCAGTAAAGTGGGGAAATATTTAAAAGAGGGTTTAGAAAAAAAAATTCTTGTTAATTATATCTACTTTTAAAAATATGTTCTCTTATTTCTAAAATTTCGAAATTATTTATTTGTGATGCTTTATATCTTGTGTGAAGTATTTTAAGAGCTGAAAAAAAAATTGCATATAACCATAAAACAATATATTCATAAGACAAATTACATTTAATAACGGTTATTCTAATAAATTGATTGTTGAAATACTAAATAAAATAATTAAACATATTATCTTCAAACGGTATATTTACCCTATTTCTTAAGATATAAATAAACAATGGCGTAGAATTCTGTTTGTGGATAACGACACTTCTAAAATTATATATATAAACATTCCTGGTACTATTCAACCGGCGTTTTACACTAATAACAGGATGAATAAATATATTCTTAGTAATAAAGATGGCGAAAATCAAACAAAAAAATTAGGAGTTTATAATCTCAATTGGGCTGGATTGTAATTTATTTTACAAAGGTAGAACCAATAGAAACTTTGAAGTCAGAACTAAAAAAACATCTCAGGGTTCTAAATGGAAATAGTGAATTTGAGTTTGCAAATCATCTTTTGAATCACACTTTCGATAAAAATTCAGGTCTTAAAATACTTCACTCAGGATTAAAGCATCGCAAATAAATAATTTTGAAAACATGTCAATATATAATCAGATATAATTAATAAGCAAAAAAAAATTATAAATAATAATGAAAAATGCCATTGCAAAGTTGAAATAAACTTCCAGAAGAAATCTTATTATTAAACGCTTGATGTTCAAGTAATTTTACATATTTAAATACACGCGCCAGTCATTTGATTCGTTCTTACACCGCCAGAGGTGCGCTCTGTCGGCCACCTATTGCCGCGGTGCGTATCGGGTATCGGCCATATTGAATTAACGCGTGCTTTTTTCGTCAAACGTAATTACGTAATTGTGGATAATTTTCACTGTAATGTAATTAATCCAATGGATTATGAACTTTTTAAGACATATTTTCTTCGATATTATCCAAAAATTGTATGAGCAGAAACGATATTTTTGAAGAAATATCGTATTACATGTGGCGATTCTATTTCAGTATGAAATCGTGTCTTAATTTATAATGTCTTATTTAAACACAATTTGAATTTGACCAATCACAGGGCCTACATTGTCCAGACGCAAGGGTATTAATTCTATCAGATGTCAGTATAGAAGGAACAAAATAAATTACATGACGAAATTACAGAGGCGTAAATTAATTACAGTGAAAAAAGTACACACGGGCTGAATTACTGCAGTAAAATATTCCATGTTAAACTACTCCTAGTAGAATAAATTTCACAACTTTAAAAAAATGTGTAATTCTATGGGAGTATGGAATCACGGAATGAGTCAAAAATTTTTTTAAAAATAATTATTAATGTATGCCAACCAAATCTGCATGCACTAAATATGGATTGATTTCATAGTTTCTTTTGCCTGCAGAATTTTGTACATAAGTGTGTAGTTCTGGCAGTGTAATTTCGTCCTGACACTGTGATGGACTCGCCCTGGGATAAATTTTTTTTATTGTTGATTTATTATGGTGGGAAAGAAATTTTCAGTTGGTCTCACGACATAGGAGATTACCAGATGTTGGACAACTGATTTTAAAACAAGTGTTTAGATTTATTAGGGTAGAGAAAAAAAAATAGGAACATGCACTGTATCGGCAGAGACCTCCGTGATGGTGGTTGATAATAGTAAGCCGAGCCAAAATGCTGGTGGGCCAACACGCCGCTGGACTGGGGGTAGTCAAGTTTCATCCTTTGAACAAAGAATTAGACTTTACTGGAGAAGTAACAATTTATTGGTTTTGAAACGATTTAAAATTAATGTGACAGGTTCTAGGGCCATAATTGATGTGTTCCTTTAGTGCATTTCTGTCTTTTGAAAACAAAAAGCATTCAGAATTCAAAAGAACATAAATTAGAAATCGCATATGGTGATTTGGGGGGTTGGTTTGAGAAGGGGGAGTCTGGATTTGAAAGCGCGGGGAGACGGTCAAGGCAGTCAGCGTTGAAGGTCGGAAGAAGCAAGTCGATAGTCGTGGTTAAGGAGCGCGGGCGGGTAGTCTGTTTTTGGGAGTCTGGATTTGAAAGCGCGGGGAGACGGTCGGGACAGTCAGCGTTGAAGGTCGGAAGAAGCAAGTCGATAGTCGTGGTTAAGGAGCGCGGGCGGGTAGTCAGTTTTGATAGTCAGGTTTTGAAAACGGTGGGAGACGGTCAGGAATAATCAGGATCGGTCAGCGTTTTAAGATAGTCGAGTTAGTAAAAACTAAGAAGCGCGTCAACAAGAATTAATCGTCGGGACGCAAACACGGCTAAAATCTTTTAGTGTAGAAGGTGCGGTTTTCTAACAGCATGAGTTTTCTGCATGTGACTGTGTTTGTTTTTTTATAATTATTTGGATTGTTGACACTAAGATGTATCGGTAAGTCTATTATAATCTAATTATTAACACTTATTTCCTTAATGTAAACCGAATAGTCCAATTGTATTTTGAAGTAAGGGTATTTAACTTGAGCACTATAGGTCCGGACCTGTTAGCAAGGGAGGCCATAAATCACCTAATGCGTTGAAGTGACCGGGTCTTGGCGATTACAAAAGGACTAAGAGCGGTTACCCTGAAGCCGCTTAAGATCATTCAACAATAGACATTGTTTATGAGTTTAAAATGATTTAATAATTCTCTAGTAGTTATATTTAGCGCCAAAATTTAAAGAACACAAACCATTGTATTTATGCAGTGTTTTTATAGTAACGGATAGAACGGTAAATTAAATGCTTCAATGCCTGTTATTTGAAAATGAGTTGTCGTATCCTCCTTGGGAATTCAACTTATTCTATACGGAATTCATAAAATATATTTAATTAAATATAATTTATTCAAACATCGCTCTTTTAATTCATTTTTGAATCGGAATAACGCAGCGGATCGAGGCTAGTCGCCGAGAGAGTGCATCTGTCTGGCATTCCTATTCTATCAAGCGAGATTTTAATTTTTCATGGGTTTGACGGGGACGAAGTATACGAATTTTCCGTAGGCTGTCCTATCTTACCAAAGCGACAAAAGCGAAGGGAACGAAATTTGTAATTTGGCTTGCCTAATAGGGACTCTTGTGTTAGCAAAGTCGATAACCCTGGATACCGATATAACGTCTATTTTAGTATAGCAGCGCCGGCTTTTTCCCCTGCTATTGGTGTGGTTGAGTTATTCCCGTACAAGCACCGGTTTCTGTCGAAGGTGTTGGCGGACCAACCTTAGATAGTCACCTGGAATAGACCTCTGTTTCGAGTATTTTCAGCTGGTGAGAGGACGCTTTCACTGAGTTCAGATCGAAGGGAACGAAAATTGCTAGTGGGCTTTCCTACTTGAGTTAGCTGGTAGACGAAGGAACAAAGCGGATAAGGGCTATGCTATTCTTGGCTGGCGTGTGAGGAGGATTTTCTCGCTGACAGAACGAAGGGATCGTGACGAATATGAAGTTGTCTCGGCGATTTCTGACGTCCTTCCTGTCAAATCCAATAAGTACTTACCCCACTATAGGAGGAGAAGTCATCCAGAATTAGGTTGGAAATTGACTCCGACTGAAACCGTTTGAGCTGACGGAGATCGGATGATTTCAGATTCACGACCTGATGATTCCAGTATCCCTGATCCTTAGCGCCGGAAGTCGAGGATATCAATTTCTACCATTCTTTGATATTTGAAGCGGACGGAGGGTGACAAACGATAGAGCGAATGACCATGACTTTGAAGTGGGGTAAAATCTCCCGTCTAGGAAACATTCGTTATGTCGGATGGACGCCCTCATCCAAATTAAATATTGACATGACTATTTTGAGTGTGGACGAAAGACTTGAAGTATGTTTTGTATTGTACATATGATAAATATGTGTCATTACCTCTACTGGAACGAGAAGCTGTATAGACTGGAGCCAGGAGCTATTTGGAGTAGCGTGACTGCAGAGGCGAAGTCGAACAAACTGAAGCTGAATTCATCATTATCCTTACGAGCGTAAACCAGAGGGGTGTTCACGGGACTCCCGAACTCCTGACGTTGCTGATGCAAACCACTTCAGTATATGTTTATGTTTGAGGTTAGTAGAGTGGACTCCTAATTTTCGGCATGCTGGCGAAGCTCAACTCATCATCGATTTGGGGGAGGTTGACGCGACCTAAACCTCGCGCTACCCACGTGACCCATATGGTTCCTGACACCAGGCTATCATGCCACCGGACCGGAGCAGTCCCTTGTACCTAACGGTATAAGATGAATCTTCATCATTCATCATCAACATCAACATCAACAGCTACCACCAAGGACCCACATTCCACCTTCATCACCCTCCGGCAGGAGGCAAAACATGTCATTATCTCATCTGTCGCTGAGCGATATTCAATTCATTTCTGGAGGTGTTGGGATTGGACCATCAACTTGGCTGCTCTCGAGCTGGTCACGTTGATGGGTGGGATTTGGACGGAGACCAATCGAAAGCAACACATGTTTTGTCTCTAGCTATTCCCGAAAATACCTACTCATAGAAATAACTCACAAAACTAACAATCCATAGTCAAATCATTAACTTAGAATCTTGTGCATCTTGAATTGAATTGTCTATAGTGAATTTCATGTACTTAATTTGTAATTAATTGTCTCATTATATTAGCACATTATCAACTGCAGCAACCGGAAACGTTTGGGCGAGCAAACAAGGTAGGAAAAGGTAGTTAAAATCAGGGTAGTCGGTCATTGTCTTATTTTTAAACCATACAGAATGTAACACGCCTCATCTAAAAAGAACCAAAGTTACCACAACCAATTAAAAGGATCCTTCAATGAATTAATCCCTGTCGAAACAAAAAATTGACACAACGTGACATATTAATTCGTTAAGATTGAAGGGTTGATAAACCGCGAGAAGAGCCAAATCAAACGAGCAAAATGTTAATCCGTTAGTAAGAAAATAGGGGGGACGGGGAAAACATTACAACACCAATATAAACTTGTAACAGTCCAAGGAGCAACAAAATCTTCCGAATTGTGAATTCGACTATCTATATGACATAATATAAAAAGGTTTTTCTGTCTTGAAATTTTCAGGTCAATAAATTTCAAATTAAATACCACACCATCGATTTCCAAAATTTTCAATTGCTAAATATAAACTTTGCAATACTATATTTATACAATACTATAAATTAAAAATAATAAACCCAAAGCTCTAAAGTTAAGCTCTTAGTGTTCTTTGAAATATGTGAACTAATTTTTGTGTTCATGTATTTATCTTGTATCTTCAATATAAATAAAAATGTAAATGTTCGTTTGTTCAAAACTTTAAATCTCCGAAAGTAATTACGTACACCGATTGCTTTGAAATTTTGGGGTAAATATCTGGGGGTAAAGGGCATAAGCTTAGGGAGGTGATTCTACGTGACCGTAAAGGTAAAAAGACAATCGAGTGTTTTCGAAATTCCGACGTCTTAATTCTAAAAATATTATTTTTAGTAAAATATTTGACGAAGAATATTATTTTCTCCATACAAATAATTTAACTTTTGTACCTGAAAACTACGTTAAAACGATGAAATTTCGAAAAAAAGTTCTTTTTTCTATTTTACTTGTAATGTCAAATAGAATAACCTTCCAAAGTTTGTGAAATTTACCCACGGACACCGTTTATAAAACTGATGGTAAAAGTAACTATTGAGATAGATGCGAGTGATAGAAAGTAATATATATATATTTTTTTAATCCACTCAAGTGATTGGTGTCATATATATATTTACCTTATATTTTGTTATCCCAAAGCTTTGACGAACTATCCCCATCATCTGCCCTATTATCCTTGGTCACCTCTCTGAAAATTCTCCAATCGTGTCGGTCTCACGTTGTGTTTCTTGCGATAATGGTGAATTCGGTGGCCTCGTTCTCCATGGTGATAACAACTATATTTTTTTTAACATTGAGTTATTTATACATTCTACCGTCATATCATACACGAGTCTACATTCCTTGAAATATCAGTGTGAAATATCGTTCCGGTGCAGGAAGTAGGAAGGGGGATGTGATGACCCTCGAGGTTGCCCAAATCTTTCGTAACCGCGAATGAACTCGACGAACACATCGAATGTGACCGGCAGCCGCGCGCCGCCAAGCCAATGCTCCACGAGTTTTTAACATTAATAAGTCAATTTACACGACTACTGGTTATGGTAAAACCCTACTTAAAGATGAAAGGTATTGCTTTCCCTTTATTTTCCAGTACGAATTGTGCAATATTAGTAGGCATTTTTGAAGTTAACACCGGAGACCTATAACCGACTGATGATCGTGATATCATCGGACAATGATCCGATATGCGTGGCCCATAGTTCGAACGTCAAAGTTGACTCTACCTGTATACCATATTGACTTTTAATAAGATAATATTACAAAAATACCCGGTACAAAAGTACCCGGCGTTGCTCGGGATTTGCACAGAAATTTTAGAAAACTAATAGTAGATGGTGACCTTCCTCTTGTTTTAAAGGCCAAGTGAGCAAAATTTCATCAATCTCAGAATAAAACTGTTGATTTGTATATAAATCATATCCACGTCACACTCCCGTTGGCCGTTCGGCCGTCCGCCATAGAAGCTCTTATTTATACAATAAGACAATCGTTTTATAATTTAAATTATACCAACGGTTGCAAAATTTCTCTACACAACTTACAGCCACCAACATTGATCACCCAATCCTCGTTCGAATTCGAATAACGTAAGAAAAAAATAATAACATATTTTTCATCAGTGCCCTTTAAGTATACGTGAAGTCCATCATAATCAATCTTTTTTAAACACATTGTCAGTGTAAGTTGTGAAATAAGATTTTTTTGTATATTTTAGCAAAAACAAGATATTAATATTTTTTTGCTGTGGTGGGAATCGAAATAGTATACTAAACACTAAAAATTAAATGCCTTGGAGGCTGTTTTTCCCGTAATTTTGAAAATCTTTCCATCTATTCTCCTTGTTCATAGTTTTAGGTTAAACACGGGCGGCTGGTGATGTCATGGCCTGTATCTCTGGTGGAATCTTCTTATGATTTCCCAGGCACGCTTAGGCATTAAACGGCCGTGTAATTCGGGTATTTTGATTTTATTATTATTGCTTATGAGGGTAAACTTATTAAAGCACGGGCCCCGGGGCACTGTGAACGAGGGGCACGCATTCCTCTATATGTGTGATTTTATAGTTTTAAACTCGATTGACGTGTTCGGGGACAAAAGAGTAGGAAGGGGGAGTCAAGCAATCTCTTCCCTCGGGATATCAATTTGAACATTGCAGAGCGGAAAGCAAACGTATCCAGTAGCTCAAAATTATAATTAATACTTTTTTATATAAACAGTAACTCAAAACTTGTAGTACAAGCGGGAAACTGATAATTTACGTCATGTAGAGTACCCAAAAACACTTTATTGATCTGAGCATTTCGTATTTTTTTTCCGGTTAAAAAACTTTAGAAACCGGGTCTATACTTCGACGCATTTTAAAATAAATAAAAGAGCTAATATTAACCCCCTAGTGACCGATGTTTTTAGAATTTGAACTAAAAATTCGACATGATTTAATCAAAAATGAATATTTAATAAAAAAAATATTCAAAATCGACTCTAAGTGTGATGTAGATTCACCAGTTTCCCGCTTGTACTTTTAGAGAAAACGTTTTCACGGAGAACCAATAAATTAATAAATAATACAGCTCTATGATAAATATTAAAATGTGATTAAAAATACTTATTTTTATTTTCAATCTCCGTTTCTGAAGTTTTTTCGTTGATTTAAAAACTACAAATTTGTGAAATAGACAAACCAAACCAAACCTCATAAAAATGGTTTTTTTTTACTGAATATTTATTATTAGATTGTTTATTCCATTTACTTGAAATCATTGCCAGTTTCTCGAGATTGAGAGCAGCTGCTTTTATTTGCAAAATAAAGAAATTGTTTATTCACTATACAAACTAAACAAATTCACAAAAAGTGCGATTTATACATTAATTTTGAAAACGATATCATTTTGAAGCCACTGACTTCTGAATATGTTTGAAATTATTTTTAGCAGGTAGGTAAAAAATATATTATATTATATATATACTTACCAGGTTTCACTGAAACCTTGAATGTGGGATCTAAGGTGAAAATAAGGTTTTTTTCTCTGTAATTCAGAAAATCCATACGTATGAATAATAGAATCCGAAAGGTTTTTTCCCAAATCACGGCTCAGATATTCATCAAAATCGGGCATGTGGAATTTTTGCACGACCCGAATCATCCAAATACTTATAGGATATGTGATTTGAGGTTAAGTACTAATCGTGCGTCACCCGCGGCTCCGGGAAACTTCTGGAAAATCTCTCCTGGAATAATAACATCTCTGGAGATAAGGGACACCCACCGTACGGGAATATGGGATACCAGCACGTAGAATTTTACGAGAGTGTATTGAAAGATTGACTCCGTTTTATATGAATACGATCAAAGTGATATTGCCTCGAATTTTCATGACTTTATCTCCGGATAGCGAGCTCCACGTTCCCTGAAAATCCAGACCGAGAAAATCTGGAATCCTTTATTTAGAGTTTTGACGATTTTCTTTTCACATCGTTAAATATAACAAGAAGATTATTTACACAGAAAGTGGTGCATTACATTTTTAGCAAAGTCATTCATTCTTGTGCACAGTTCAAATAAGCATGCAAATAAAAATATTCCTTACATTAAGTATGATTCAAAATGCTGATATCCTTAAAAGTTAATTAGTCATATATTGATCAATGTCTTTCAACCATAAAAATCAAAGGATCAAATGGTTTAAAATTATTAAAGTGGAATGCTGTATTTTTACTCAATACACATCATCAATTCGGTCGGTTGAAATCCAATTGATTTCAAGCAGTAAATGCACTTTATGTGAATATCTCATAACAATCAAATAAGCTTTAGAAATGACGTTGACATTTCAAATATCGAAATCATATTAAGTGATTTCACACGTGCAATACCAATACCAATGACTGCCAGAATAATAAATTCATGAATCTCAGAGCGTTATTGGGAGGATTTTACCATTCTATATATTTTATCTATTCTAAAACATTTTACTTCAATCCATGCAAAAAACGTTCATTTTTTCGTAGTTTTATTTCCGAGTGTGAAAAAGATGTTGCCAAAGGTTTTTTACAATTCCGCCACGGAGGTCTTCACAAATATCTAATTTCAAAGTTCCGTCAGTCAAAAAATCGCATAATAAATTTGAAAATATCAAACGATAATCTCTGATATTAGTAATTGTTGTAACATTATTTTCAAATTGAGAACTGTCTTGTATTGACAGATGACGTAAAATGTTTATTTTAAAATTCCGATCAAACCTGACAAGTCCTGTCCAAATTTATTGAACCGAAAACATTAATTTAGGTTATCACTTGCCTTCCGATTACACTGTTTCTAATTTAAAAAAATATTATGTGTGCCTTATTCTAGAGCTATGCGTCTATTCTAATCTCTTCATATCCGACAATCGAATATAGTATTAGTACCTGAATGCCTAAACAGTTTTGATTGTTGTAGACGGAAGTGGCGCCCTCTGTTATTTTAAAAATGAACCGTTTAAGTTTTGAAAGCGAAACTTAAGAACCCAACTTCGTGCACATCATGCATGCAGTATGCAAAACCATTTTGGAACGTGAAGTTTGTGACAAAACTAGTGTCGCAAATTGAAATGTACTTCTCATAAAATGTGAACTGTCAGAATGAATGTGTTTTCCCATTACATTCGATTCAGGATAAATTCGCTGTTTTTAACTTATTCCAAAATAAAATACTGTTTTTTAAAGCACATGAAAGAATCTTTGAGATTTTAGTATTACAAATCGACGCAATTAAAAATATTCAAATTTTGAACGAAAAAAAAAAAAGTATTTATTTTGCTTATCGATATTTTTTATAGTGTAAACCAGTCTTTCTCAAAGTGGGAGATTACGCCCCCTGGCTTTCAGAGGGGCGGTAGAAAGCTCAATGAAAATTAGGGGGCGTAAAGAAAATCAAAAGAAGTGACGGCAGACAAATTCTGTCTATGAAAATCTAATCAAATCTAGCTAAATTAAATAATAATACTTGTTTTATTTCCTCATAACAAAACGTTTTTTTTATAAAATAACTGGGTATTCGCCATTTTGTTAGTTACTTTTCAAATTAATAAAACACTAAAAATGAAATTATATATTTTGTATCACGATCATTCTGTTTGTACAGAAAACTGTATCGGACTATCTACCTTCAGTTCGTGCCGTGTATGTGGCAATTAATTTTTTTTAAATAAATTTTTTGCCAAATTTGTAGTAGCGACGTTGCTAATTAAAAAGAAAAATCTGCTGTAAGTTACTGAACGCGGCGACTTACGATTTTTAAGTGAATTCGAGCCTGATGTTGAAAAACTCGTTGAAATGCTTCAGATTAAATATTTGCAAAAGGTTAGCTTTAAATTCAAGCCTTATTTTAACGTTATTGAAAATTCTTCTAAATGTAAGATGTATTTCCTCTCACGGAAACATTCTACGATCTCAGAAATATGATATGAGTCACGCCCAATCTATCCCATCCATATAATAAAGAATGTTTAAAATTTATATTTGCAATGACTGTTTTTAAGATACGCAGCATATGGTAATCTAAAAAAAATAAGTTTAAAAAATGGGGGCCCCTTTTTTTAAATCTCAAAGTGGGCGGTGGTCGAAATAAGTTTGAGAACCTGTGGTGTAAACTGTATTTACCACTTTATATTTTATTGTAAGATAGTTTTCTCAGTCTTCGTCACTTATAACAATATTTAATAAGAAATTTTGTTTCATAGAATTATTTAAAATTTTCTGGAACGTACAGAATTAAATTTTTGTGCAAACGGAAAGTGCGATATTTTAAATTTGTCGAAAATTTGAGCTGTACCTATTAAATTTAATATCGAAACTGATATTTTTTGAGGTATGCGGATTACATAGCAAAGTTACCTTCCCACCATCACAAATCCGGTTGCAATAATAATTGAATAAATATCCAGTTCCAAACAGCACTTATTTATGAATATTACAACACCGATTTACCGATGCCATGTTGAAGCTCGGCGTTGCAAATTCGTCGAGAATTCCCCAAATTGCGAGGAATTTCTAAGAATGCAACATTGAATAGAATTTGGTTCATTTTAGAGGTTAAGGAATTTGAGGGGACTTTACTGTGAATTTATTGTGGGTTTTTTAAAATACATGCATTCGTAATCTTACTGATGCTGTCAATTTTATGGTAATTATAGATTTTTTCGTGTGTTTTTTAAGTTCCTAGAAATAAGTTTACATGTAAATCACTAAAAACAAATGTGTCTTTTTTCAAATAATTATTTTGATTTCATAACTATGGCTAAAAGGAGTATGGTTGTTATTTCACCATAATTGCCGTAAATTCGCAATGTTCAAAGGATGGAAAGAAATTTTTCGTCTGTAAAATTATGTTAATGTTCTAACATGTTATATTGTGTTAATTTTGTCATTTAATGTATTATAGAATTTAATTTCGATTTAAAAAAAGAAATACATGTAAATAGTAAAAATAACAGAAGATTCTGTATGAGGCGATGAATGAATGTGCATGAAGAAAGGAGTGTATGCCAAAACCGCGTTGTTTGGAGCAATTTCCTCTCTGCGTAGGTACCCCTGCGGAGAAACGGCGTGATGGTTAGTTAGTTTGTCTCGAAATTACGTTAGTTTAGTAAATAGAACTGAATATTGATTATTTACCACTAGTCAACTGATGTCCATGTGTAGTAATATGTGGATTGTAGATCTCTAGTAATTCAAACAGCTTGACGTGGTAGTTTCCACTGGACTGGAGCTTTAACACATATTTATTTACCTGTTAGAGTATGTGCAGAGAGAGGCATGCTCATTGTTAACACACCAAAGGCGATCTTCTAACTCTGTGAAATTTGCAGTATTGATCCAATATGTTTTACTAAATCCCTTATCCTTAAACCGCTTCTAAATCGGTAGGCGATAGATATACCTGGCAGTATTGCCTAAACTCTTGTGAGGTGTTCAATAATAATGTTCGATTACATCTTAAGAAGCAAGCTGGTAAATGCAAGTGCATATACTCCGGACCAAAGTAAATACATAAATACTTTTAAAAAATCCTCCGGTTTATCTATTTGCGGACGCATGGCAACTTATCTGAGGTTCATGCACCATTATGGACTTACTTAAGGCAACGAATACATTGATAGAATGCAGACGTTGTGATAATCTTCAAATACTTACTGGTAGTTTAAATTTAATGTGGAAAGCAGTCACTTTGTGGTTTCACATATCAATGAAATAAAATAATAATACCTTTAACACATTATTATAAGCAACCCGCGGCCTTCTGATTGCCCGTTAGCAATCTGAAGGCTCGATTTCCGCCAGCAAGATTTTTTTTTCTCGGAAGATTTTTTTCAATTTACTTGTGAGTGTTTCAGGCTATTAATTATTGCTTATAATAATTTGTTAACCTCTGTGCTTTGCATAAAAAAATATCTCGTGAACATAAGTCTATCTTTAAAAAAAAAAAAATAATAATTACTTTGTTTGGAATCACGAATTTATTACGACCGACCAGTTTCGCTTATTAGCAGCATCACTTATCATGTTAAGCGAAACCGTTTGGTCTTAGTAAATGAAATAAATATTTGGTTACAAAAAACTTATTACTTTTTATATTTCTTAGTTTTAATATAGACCATTCTTATTTATAGCCCATTCCTCTTGTAATTGCCCAAATACTTCAGCCGTAGTCATGACCATGGCTTGTTTAAGATACCACACGGCGGAACAGATGACAAGAGGAGTGTTGTCATTGAATGAAACTTATAAACAGCATGGGTATAGATACATAATTAATATTTAATTTCTCTTTAAAAAACATAAACTGTTAAACTACTAGAAATGTTGAAATATAAATTAATGATTTATCTGTCGTACAATAATCCAATAAAAATAAATGAATAATTCATTATATTTTCCAACTCCCGCTCAACGCTCCACTACTTAACACTATTCAGACACACAGGTGCACATATACTTTCAGATAAGCACACACATCCATACACGACGTGTACCCCACATATTTAAAATATATATCTTTTCGTTTATGTATAAACCCTGTTTACTCTCATTTAATGTATGTACTGTTCGTTTCGAAAACCACAAACAAGTGCAATGGTAAAAAACACAGTAAGGTTTTTTTTATGGCGCTATGGTAAAAGATCTGACCACAATTGTTTTTTGTGTCTACGAGGCATATTATTCATCTGATTATAAAAAAATCAAGCATGTTTCTCAATAATTCGTGTCTCTGTGACCAATAATCTCTTGTAAGTCAAGGTTTCACAAAAAAATAGGCGGAACAAATATGGGGGTGATTTGGGTACCCATTGGGGTGCTCCACCTCTATACTTTCGCTTAAGCCCCCGCATTCCGAATTTTTACCAACTTACAATATATTTCTCTTGAACACTGTAAGTTCTTAAAAATATAACGAATATTTTTTTAAGCCGAAACGGTAATTATATGAAATTCCCTTGAAAGAAAAAAATCGCAAAATAAGCTTCGAAAATTATTAAAAAAAAAATCTGTTATTTAAAATGATATAGGTATGTAATTCAGTGATTTTTTTAAAATGCAACTAGAAGCATTTTTCAATAATTTTTTGTCTATTTCAATCGAGTTATGTTTTATTACACATTGCCACCATTTTCGCTAAATTAATATAGTTTATTAATATGTTCGCTCCCTCTAATATTCGTATTTACATATTTCCCTTTAAAATCATCTTTAACACTATTTTTTGGGACAAACTGTTTATTATGATCACAGCAGATTTATTCCGTGAATACATATTGCTTTGAACCACTATCGAAAGTATGCTCTTTAATGTACTACTTCTTGATCTTCTTATTATACTACAACTGCCAATCGGATCTATTGGTCTCCTTTGAATAGAAATCCTTTGAAATTTTCAATAATACCTAAGGCTTTTGAAATGGAAAGTTCAAAGTCGCTAGAGTATCAATCAGCTTATCACAATGTTCGTTTAATATTATCATATGATCTTAATGAAGAACCAGATTTAATTGTGCTGTTATCTTGGAAGTTCTTCAGAATGTTCTGTACGTGGTACCCACGTTCATATTGATTCTCGTATCTTCCAAGAATCAATACTTATACAGTATACAGGATGTAACAGGCCATCCGCTACTTCCGACTTCCTAACCTTAAAGAATAATTATTCATAAATTCAACTTAATTGGTACAACTTTTACGCTAGAAATTTTGATCAGCTCACATTTACCTAACGCCCTTTTTGGGAAAAAATAGAGAATGTCGGTAAACACCCAAAGTGGGTGATATGTGAAGGTTTTTTACTTGATAAAATAAGTCACCTTAGAGAAAATTGGCATCAATCTTTTCTTACTACGGTTATATGCTGCTCGAATGAGAATTGGACGTTAAATTTTTTTTAAATGTACTCTCCGTGTTGTACTTTCTGTGGTCAATTCTGGAGAAACATGGAAGATTGTCCGTCTCTAAAAAAATATTTTCCTTTGTATCAAGCTGTATAGCAAACGGCGCCTGGCGTGAGTAAAACATGTTGGCGCCCATCGTCAAAATCAGTAGACGCATAGGTAGGTGATCACTGTAATCAATAATATTGCGATGTTTTGTATTTTTGTGTAGCGCCGTTTTTAAGAAAAATAATCTCAAGGATGATGCGTTAGGACGGTTAGATGTTAGGTATTATCAGCGCCTTGCACTTTGCAATTCGTCGCACGGAGCGAACTGCTCTAATTGCGTCCGCATGGGGCCGGCCCTGAAGCTGTATCAAAAAGTGTGTTACTGCCATTCAACATTCTGTCTCTTTCAAATCTGAACCAAATTCCAATATTCCATACTTGTCTGTGTTTCCTTTCTCCATCCATTGAGACGAAGGGAAGAACACCTTTGGAGGGTGAAGCCAGAAACATTGGAAAAAGTAAGGAATCCTTGAGGCCATGAGGCACTTTCCGAAACAACCTGTAGGTATACTTTTGGGAGGAGATATGAGTAACTTCAGGAGCCTAAGGCTCTATTCAAGTTGAAGTTTCGTATCCAGATATGAGATGGGTATTGGAGAAATATAAATATACGTTCGCTGATATAATATATATGTCATTCACATTGAAAGCAATGTTTTTTTATAAAAGGCATTATTCAAAATATATCATGTAGTTATGAAAATATTGGATTTAATTTATCAAAAGATTTCAGATCTTTATGGCTTCTGAAATAGTTTTCACGATTTTTAAATACTTTTCAGTAAGATCAGCTGAGACAGCCAACAATATTGTAATAGAATTTAGCTTCACCTTCACAAGATTAAAATGGTTGTATTGCATTTGTATGTGCACGGAGAAAAATGAGTATTGCTTATTTATTAAGAAATATATGAATTCATTGGTAAAAGGCCTCTAGTCCCATTTTGAACAGTACGAATTATTTGAAGAGATTTTTAATATATTGGAATTATTATAAGTTTTTGTCATTTTATTTTGTTTTTATCAGAGATTATAAGGGAAACAACAGTAATAGGTCAACCGAGGGCATATAAAACAATACAAGGATATTTCAAATTGTTTCAAAAGTATGTCATACTGTGGAAAAGATAATGTACAAAAAGTACAATTTGAGCCTTAGATGTGGGAAAGGAAGAGGCCATAGAAAGATTTTTTAACTTTAAAGCGTCTTTAGAAAATCGCGATAATGCTATTCTTTACTTTTAACAATAATTTTATTTTTAATTACATTTTGTAATTATTTTTATTATTTGCATTTTTTACAATAAAAATAAAATGTTAACATGTTATTCAGAATTATAATGTTAACAAGAATAGCCTTTCCTCACCAAGAAGAGACAAGGCTCTTGTGTTTAGTGAGGGAATTCTAGCTCTATTATAAAAATAAAATATTGTAAATAATAACAAAAAGATAATTAAGAAAAACGCAAGACTAATCAATAATACATTTGAACAATAATAATAACGGGTAGGTGGACTTTAATAGTAGTCTAAAATAATTTTTAATTTTAATTGCATTCATGGATATTTTCGATAATTTTTAGATTTAAGGCTCCGTAGCAAGTCTTCAAAAATGGTTTGAAAAGGGAGATCTGTAAATACAAATGTTAGAGGGAGCGCTTTTATGTTAAAAAAGATACCAATTAACCGAAAATGGTGTAAATATTTAATAAAACCAGACTCTTTTGAAATTGAGCAAAAATCTCTCGACGAACTTTGTAGTTGCGTTTAAAGATGCACTGATTTTTTTATGCCTATAACATATTAAATAACAAAAAAAAACATGTTTTTGGTAATTTTCGGAGCTAACTTTGCGATTTTTTTCTATCGAGGGAATCGCAAATAATTAACGTTTCAGCTAAACAAATGTATTTATTTATTTATTCAAAAAAAAGTTTTTAACATAAAAAAACATAATCTGCACATCTCACTAGAGCATTCCTGTGTCAAGATATAGATCTGTGTATGAATATTATCTTAAAAAATAACATATATTTTTTCAGATTTTAAAAACTTAAAGAGGGACAAACTTTTTGTAAATACGTAGAAATTGGGAATGCGGGGGCTTAAAGTAAGGTTGTTAAAGAAAGTTATACCTAGAGGGAGATAGGTATTTTGGATGTGTTTGGTATTAAATTTTGGGATCTTAATATTATTCTGATATCTTGCTGATACATTGAATTGAAAGTTATTTAATGACTATTTCCTTAAAAATGTGTTGTATTGAATATTTTTTGTACATTTTGTCTATTAAAAATGTAGTTTTTATTTTCAAGATTACCTTAACTATCAATCTTCGAACTATTTTAATTGGATATAAAATATGTTCATATGTTCCTCCCCAGCCAAAAATACGATACTGTAATGTTCATTAAGAGGAAGCTACAAGCCAAAAATGTGTATATTCTTTGCGTACCTCATATTGTAGGTAATAGGCATTAAGATCGCTTGACAAACGGAGTCTAGAAACGTTCGATTTTAAGCACAAAACTGTTTTTTATTTATTTTATAAGCATAAAAATTTTATGAGAAAGCAAAAAATTTAATCAAATGAAACTGTCACAGATAATCTTAGCTATAATACCGCAATTTCTTTAAGTTGTTTCCTTTACGCGTTCATACATTTCTATTAAAAAAATATGTTTTTTAGTATTTTAATTTTATATTTTTTATTGAGTAATTAATTTTTCTATTTGTGTTTTACTTAAGCGAAACGATAGAAAAACCTTCAATTTATCTAAAACAATTTTTTTGGTATTCATAATGTACACCTTTTTGACAGTTATTTAGCACTAAGCTTCGCCTTAACAATTGCATAGTACACGTTTTTTAGGATATTAATTCATTTCCTATTTCTTTTTACAAGTTCACAAATATGTGTTTGACATTTAAATTCTTGATCTACTTATAGTACCCAAATATTAGTTTATAACCAAGTTTTATGGTTTTATGAAAATTAAAAGGCTGACAAAAGGTGTAGGTACGTCTACCTTAAATGGTCTTCATGATACTCAACTTTGTTTGATTTATTCTAACAGCGCAAATAAGAATAATACACGCCCACACCTGCCATAGTTCATGAAATATGAAATAAAAATAACAAAGTCTTCTATGTTTTACATTTCGGAAATCGAACCCGCAATGACCAAACTCGTACACCACCATGTGATGGACAACACTAACTTCCAATCAAAAATAATAGTTAAAACTGCTGCTCCGCTGGTTATAGATTTTATTTCGATATAACATGGCGGGTATAAACCAAAGTGCTCCATAAACTTACCAAACAAACCAAAAACTTTCATTAAAACGGCCATTCATTAGTGAATTCCAATTCAATGGGATACGTCGATAGATTAATATGTGACGTATAAAATAATCTTTAATTAAATCTGTTTGTTTTTCATGTTTGTGCTGGCCTCTACGCGGTCGTCCATTCTCTCAAAATACCTACCTTTATTTTACCACATTCGTTTCGAAATATCCTTTTTTTATTTGATGTTAGTAATCAAAACATATTTACTGTTCCAAATAAATTGGGATAAAATTCGATATTTCGGTCGAATTCAAACGGAATACTGCGGGTTTACAAAACAAACAAAAAATGGGTAATAAAAAAATTAATATCCTTTTGAATATAATTTTGCACAAAATGCTTTAACAATGTGGATATGTCGTCATTTTAAGCATTTAAATAGTGGGTTCATCTTACATATGGCGCCATTAACGATACACATTTATTTTTAACTTGAACCCATTTTTTTAACATGTTTTAACAATCGATTTATCCATTCAACAATTTAAAAAAATAAAATACACCTCATAATGTTTGCAATTATTCAAATAAGAAATAACTAACATTAACTACATAATTTACATACACACATTTTTTGAAATGTGGAACCGCACAAGAGTCGCAACTGCTCCCAACCGTCTGTAGCCAGTGAGACTATGGCATCCTCAATCGGGGTATGTTGTGAGGCAAAAGGTAGTCAGTATGGGAAAGAGATGAGAAAGAGGAAGGTGGGAAGTACATGGCTATTGAAATCTGGTTACCAAACAGGGCCAAAGCCATTTCAAGCAACGTTTCAATTCTGAATGTTGTTCGTACACTAGGGCGATACTGAGAATATCTTCCACTCGTGGCATTTTCCATATGCGGCATGTTCCAATGCCAATAAAATGTCGTAAACATTATTATATTTTGTAACCTTGTTCTTTTAAATAATACAAGTGGTTGATACTTGGACAAATCAGGAAAGGATTAAGTAAACCGTACTTCTTTAATATAACTACTAATAAATTATATACAATGGTATCTTAGCACCAATTTCACTAATTTCAGGCTTGTTCTAGTGAGGTTAAAAATTCTATCCTAAAAAAAGACTCAATTTAAAGAAACAATAAACTAATGCGGAAACATGTCGTATACAAAGTATGTGGATTCCATTTCCAAAAAGTGTCACATTGAAATTAAATTCAAAAAATAAACAGAAGTCTTTGGTGTGGGTGCATCTTATCCTGACCTTTATAAAAATTGCAGAAAACTGTTAGTATACCTGTATAATTATTTAATAAATATATTTGTACAGCGCCCTTGAGGGGATTTTTAAATTAGCCGAATATTATTATTTTTATTAAATAACCTAAATCGGGGTTTAAATGACAGAACCAATGCATAGACAACTTGGAACCGGAAATTAAACCATTTCTCGACATCCGATCGAGCTGAAGCTCGGCAGATAAACTCGATATCGATGACATTGCATTCTATTATCTTGGTGGCAATCACAAACACACAAGCAGACATGGAATACGCATTTCTCTGGAATTGGATGACATGACAGCAGTTAATACAAGTTTTTGACTTCAGATCCTGGGTAAAAAGGTTCAATCCTCAATCAAATCAATAAAATATTTTTTGTTTTTTTAAGTTTTAAATACTTTTTTAAATAGATGTATTGTTGTAAAAATACTTTTTTTGACGGGCCGAATTTTTACTCTAACTTCGGCAGTACTCCTTAAATAGTAACGTCGTTTACCGTAACTCCTCATAAGTTAATGTTAAGTTAGTCCTAACGACGGAGTTGTTAACGTAAAACGATAATCGTGTTAAGTAAAACGTATCGACGAAAGTTGGCGGGTCCATTTGGTCTATTCAGTGATGGTGTAGAACAACTTCACACAATACTTTATTCCAGGAGAAATCTTCGGAAAAGGATCCGGAACAGCTTCCCGTTAGAATCATTCGCTTCATTCTCTCTTACATATTATCTCAACCCGCGCCCGGCGGGATAATCAGGGAGCTGCGCTGAAGAGGTACACAAATAGAAACGTTTTGTGGACGTGTCCATGCGCCCGAAATAAGCCTTTTTCTTCGTTGATTATAGATAAATAATGATAATAGCTCTTCAATGTTTGTACTGCATGCATTCAAAACAATTTTATAAAATATTTAACCTCCTAATTCAAAAACAACTTTCAATGTACAATACAATATTTGCGACAAAGGCGGGCAGTGGCTGATTTTACAATAGAATTTTAAACAAAAACATCTACTGTACCGAACGTCTGTATAACGGAGGAAGGATCAGGTCTTTATCTCTTCCTTCCACCGTGGTCTGTATCTAATTAATTTGAACGTACCTTTGAGACGTACACGGCATATAGCGCTATTCCACACGCTTAATTACAAAACAAATGAAACATTAAATTAGCCAATTAACCGCGCTCTTCATAATTTCAATAATATTTGCCTAAACTCTAAAAACGACATTTTTTCGGATTCACTGCCCAAATTTAAAAGGAGCGTAATGTCAATGATATAAAAACCTTTCTAGTGAATTTTCCAAACCCTCTCCTCCCTTCTCCCTCGCCCTCTCACCAGGACGAACTCTCCCCCCCTTCTCTTAGAATGCTATTGCTACCCCACTGTTAAAACCTATTATGTAGCTCAAAAGCAACACAAGTGTAAAAAGCATTCATAAATTTCAGACAATCTGTGAAATTGTTTTGTATTTGAATGCATTACACTTTACTGATTTTAGTGTTCGTCAAAAATATTTTTACATTAACTCGACACAGGAGTCCTGGAGAAAAATAACTTCCGTCAGGGCCTATTTTATTTTTGGGGATGCTGTGTGGGAGTCTTTTTGAAGAAGATATAAAGAAGGAGTGGAATTTCTGGTAAGAAAAAAGGTTTGAAGGGTGGGTAGGAATCAGGGGGCAGTGTGTCCAATGTGTCGTGCAATGTGATGGGTCGAGAGAGTCTGGCTGGAAAGGTCAAATGGTCTCCCCCAACCAGACTCTCCTGATCCGACCCGTCACGCAGCTGGACTGACGCATCTGCCGTCAAGACCTGGACAAGCCTCACCTACGTGATGTACGGCAGAGGTGTTGGTTATCCAATTTCTTCATTATTTCAATTCAATAGTTCCCCAGGTGGCTGTACCCATTCCCGACTAAAAAATAAGCCGAATGATTCTAAATGAGAAATAATCTTAATTATCACATTTTTATCGGTATGGATCACACTTCTTGGAATTATCTGTCCAGTGAGTAGCGGGGACAAACTACAGACAATTGGTGTATAATAGCGACTGAGAAACAAAATGAAGAAAGGTTTTTGTGTGGCGAAGCGTCCTTAACGTCAAAATAAAGGCCAAAGTAGGTCCATACCTAGACCTTTACGTAACTTGTTTGAAGGCTGTGTCTCTGTCAGAGTGTCTAAAAAAGATATAACTTTGACCACACGTGTTTTTGTACTTCTGTGTTACGAAAACTATTACTTTGAGGAAAGGTAGACCTAGGACATAGGTATACTTTCATTTTGTTGGATGGTGTATTTCGAAAGTACCCATGAAATAAGTTAGTAGGCTTGTCCACCAGGTATTGTTTTATATTTTCCAATCCCAGTGGCGTGCATTGCTCGTCGATCAAAGGTAGGATGTGTTTGGTTTTTTCAAGTAGGTACTTTATTTTACGAATGGGTATTTTCACAAACTACGAAAATCGTTAAAATGTTTAGAAGATTTAAAGTTTATTCTTCGTCTGCTAAGACGGCTGGTTTTTTATGGTTCGTTTTTCTCAGGATAAGCACAGCTTTTCAAACTTAATGGAATGCACGCCACTGCCCTGTCCACACGGAGAACCAGCTGGTTAAAACGGATTTGCCTTTGATAATATGCATTAACGAAATGCGAAAATATTAGAATTTTAATGAACAAATAATGCTCCTACATCATTATTAAATACACCAAATGTTTATCAAGAAACCTTTCAATATCAATATTAATGTCTTGCAATCCCGTTTTTAACCAAATTACAAATGATTTTAAGAGATCCTAAATTAGTATTATTTTTCAATATTTGTAATTTTTCTCCGTGCATGTGTTATAAACATTTATTTCTTTATATTATACATTTTTCTTACTTTCACTATCATTTTGTTGTTTTTATAATCATGTTTTTAATATTTTCATAGTTTAGGAACGAATATATCTCATATTGTTTGATGATACCTTCTCCTTTTATAAATTTGTTTTACTTGTGGTTTCTTAGTAAAACATATTTTTCTCTTTTTTGTAAATAATGTTTATACACAGCGGAATATTTTCTGGTTATTAATTTTTTTTATTATTTTTTTATAAACATGAATGAATAATAACACTAGAAGTGCCTTCCATAGAAATTTGAATGGAAACCAATTTTCCTTTAACCCAATAGCCCAGCGCTCTGTCTCACTCACACTCGCTGGACATCGTAGAGATCCAATTTAAATTTCGAAAACATAGTTTTGTGTTGGAAATTTAAGTCTCGAATATGCAAATATTTGGATCACGAAACAAGCCCACCATGCACTTCTTGTGCTATTCTAAATTATATGGCTTTAGGGAATAACTTTTTCTTTTTAAATTTTTTTTTTTTTTTTTGAATTTTGAATTTGAAATATTTGATCGACTAATATGACCTTTAATAAATAGGTCCAAATCAAAGATATTAGAAGAACGAGAAATGCTATGTTGGCCGCCGGACCGTAGCCGGAGTACTACCTAATTAGGGTACTTTGAACGGTATCGGGACGTGTACGCACAGAAATCTGTTCTATGTATTAGTGCGGATACCTTAGCGCAAGCGAAGGTGGGCAGTAGTATTGGTGAACAAAACCGGCGACACTCGGCAAAACAATTCCACTTAGTACAAACTGCTCATAGCACATCTCGTTCTTCTAATATCTTTGGTCCAAATAGTCAAGTTGGTTAAGATCTATCCCGGTAAGACAAGAGGTCCTGGGTTCGATTACTAGTTGTGACCGTGGATCTTTTTATTTTTCTGTGTCTTGTATTGTTTCATGTTTTGTTTAGATTTATAAGTATTTTCTTCTTTAAAAAAAAGAATAATCATCTAAGGTTGTACCACCCGGCGTCACCCGTGATTTGAATTATTGTGTGCATTTTACCATTACTGATTTAGCACACATTTCACCATGTGGTCAACGAATGCCGGCTTCATTCATTCCCCGGCGGGATTGATGAGGTTCACATGGCGATGCCTGAGGCTCGCAGACTTAGATGTCCCCCTCTGACCCCCCCCCCCCCCCACCATACGAAAGAAGAAGAAGAAATAGACATTTCAGAAATATTTTTTGCCAAATTAAAAGCATGAAAACTTATTATTTTGAATTAAAAGGTGTAAATTGAAGACTTCCTGAATGACGGAGTTAGAAGTCACAAAAATAAGTTAATAATATCAATATTTATTTCAGATCACGTCGAAAGTCGGAATAACGGAAAAGTATTGGATTCCTATGAAAGGGGTCGAACATGAAAGAGACATTCGTCGTCCAGTCTAAGATACTTTGTAAAAAATACTTTATAAAATACGAAACACTCGCTGCGGAGTGGACGGGATTCGTCTAGAAATTTATAAAATTGAAAATAGAGTTCTGCGTGTCATAAATTTTTGGACCACAAAAGTAAATTTTACCTGAAATTTTTATTGTATAAAATGTGCTTAACTAAATTCGAATCACTATAATAAAATCAAAGGACTATCTCAGATTATTACAAGTAAGTTTAACCGAATGCAACACGTTTCTTCGAAAGGGACATGTGCACTGATTATGAAAGGGACGTCCCTTTCATTGGCATTTGTCCCATTCAAGGATGATTAATTTTCTTTTAAGTAAAATTCCCACACGTTTGTATTAGATTTAATCTAGTAAAATTTATTATAGTTTTTGTGACAATGCCAAAAATAAGAAACTGCCAGAACGAGTCAAAACTGCGGTCGTAAGTTGTAACCATAAAAAAGTACGATGTCGGTTGCAAAAATACATGGAATAGGAAAATCGGCGCTTGCCAGGCATATAAAACAGGCAAAGTAAGATGTATCTAGCGGTAAGAAATTATATTATAGATCTAACATAGGACATACCTAGGAATATTTTCGTTGAAACAAAAAAATATGCTTGTTTCATATTTAAAGACCGCTTCAAAAATATGCCACGAACTACAATCCAAACAAAAAACTTTACGCTTCAATTTTCTAAGGTCAACAATATAATAGAGGACGAAAAACAGTAAAACTGGTATCCATTGGCTAGCTAGATTTTTAAAAAGAAACCGCAGATTATCCTTTTTTTTATTTGATTGTTTTATACGTAACGATGTGTTTTTATTTAGATATTTTTACAATAGTAACAAGTACAATACTTTTACGTATTATGTTTAGATACAAACCAATATTATGCTTATTCAATAAATAAATCATTCTACCTATCCAACACCTTGTATGAACATCTATTTCAGGGTGTGCTAGTGTCCTTTTAAAAGCGAGGTGTTTATGAAAGGGGCAGATAATTTTTTTTCTAATGTAATTATTTAAGAACTTGTGTTAGATTATCTCACAAGATGCTGATGAATATTTATTGCAAAATGTATCATAAAGTGAAAAAAATTGATTTTTCAAAATTTCCCTTTGACGAAAGAATTATGAACCTTAACAGAAAAAAATATCTTTCATCGGAATCTTCCCCATACATGAAACAAAATTTGATTATGAATGAAGCAGTGGGTTCGTGCCTAGTTAGTTGCTTTTTAGTCTATCCTCTATTACCACCCTTTGCGGAGGAATGTTATGAAGGTATGTTAGTTAATAGCTTTCCAAGTTCAATTCGAATAAGCGACAAAATTTTAATGATTTGAAATTTCTTTGCAAAGATTGCGTAAAACGATGCCAGTAAAATGTTCAAAATATGTGGGTTTTTGTCAAATTACTTATTTTACAGGGCCAAATCCTTGCTTGTGTCAACTTTAAAAGCCTCTCTCTTATTTCAGAATACTGAAAAACTTTCGGGAGCTTAAAAGTCAAGACTCATTTGAAATTTTATTACAGCCATTTTTTAAATGAAAATTGAATAAAAGTTTCTGCATTATAATTTCATTATTATTTATGGCGCTCTCTTAATGTATAATTTAAACTAGATGATGCTTTCATTCAGTTTCAGTAGTTCATTAAATCAAAAAAAAATCAAGCACCAAAATAACATGTTCTCGAATCCATAGTGATTTGTCAGTTATTCGGCTGGAAAAATAAACATTTCAAAAAACGATTGCCGAACTTCCTATGTTAAGGAAACCGTCAGACACTGTCGACAAGCTCACTTTTCCCAACTAGTATGACAGAAGGAAGTACTTCCTGTATAATAATTATTTCCTGTTTATTATTTTCTTTACGAACGATTCATACTTACAGTTTACAACCAAGAGCAAAAATCTTTTAATTTGACAAAGTGTACCGCCGATGCGGGGTCATTTTTTTAAATATTTAAGTGGTGTTGGCGAAGCCTTTTTTTGAGATTTTGAGATTAGAAGTGTTTCCAGTACTTAGAGACGGAGCTTCTTACCGGTGATAACTGTACCTTATCTAACATAATTATCACAAAGGATTCCCTGAAAGTATGCTTATTAAATTAGTTTATTTCTGAAATTTTCTTATTCCTGCTGAGTGTCCATTTAAAAGTTATGTCATTAGTGTCATAAAACTAGACAATTTGAAATATTGAAGGTTATTTATGTTTTCATCTACTCGTATGTGGAGGTAAAACTAAATCGATTTAGTTTAATTTGGTGTATGTAAATAGATAGTTAGGAAAATGATTAACAAGGTTTAACAATGATTAACATGTCTAACAAGGTAACGATGCCACCCAGAACAGGCATAATTTATTTACGAGTAAAGACTGGTAAAATTGGCCTGTGAGAAATTTATACCAACTGTAGTTTTAATTACATTGGAAAGTAATGATTATATGTATATAGGGAATTAAGTATTACTAATCTAATCTTATTTTCTAGACTAGGAACCCGATATCATGATAAGGACAAGAACGGAAAACCAGGCGACTATCAATTGATGAAAATGAGAAGTATTCTACCCACAACCAAAATTCTTCGTAAAGGAATGATCTACCAGCAAACAATTAGCACTCTTTAATAGATAGATTCTAATAACATTTTAATTTACTTTTCACGCTCAATATTGGTGGAAAAAAGTCTTTGGACAGGTTGTTTCGGAGAATTTGAACAATTCTTCAAATTTCAAAGTTAATTTTCATGTTCTGTGAAAGATCTTTTAAGGTCTATTATTATTTCAGTTCTTCAAGCTACTATCCAGTAATGCTATAATAACAGAACTTGAATAAGACTTTCACAGAACCCGAAAATGAACGTTGAAATTTGAAGATTTGTTCAAATTCTCCGAAACAACCCGTCCTTAATCTTCATAAAGTTTTCGTAAAGAATTTCCACATTCGTTTGCAGTTTTGTTTGTACTTCTACTAAAATTAAAAAAAAATTAATAACAAAAAATTATGCAAATCACAAAGTATCTTTCCCCTTTTAACGCCATTTGATTGGACAAGATAGATAAATCCGTCAAAACGTTCTGACGCGACCAAGTAATGATTCAAAATATTTCTAGCCATTATTTTTGGCACGTGGCGGACTTCTCAACACTAACCGTAAGACATGGGACAAAAACGGTTTACTTTAGTGCATATTCTCTCATTTCTTCGTTTATAGGCGCAGAGAGTTATTCCAATAATAATACTTACCAACGACAGATTGGTGAATCATCAAAGTATCATGAGCAGATGATGAGGGTGGAAGCCAATGACAACCGGCTTATCTCATTAAAGTGATCTTGTCGTGTTCAAGTTAGGATCTAATGAGCAAGAACTGGATATGCCATCTACTGACTAACATCCCGGTAATTGCGCCATTGATTTAGCAGCCAATCTCTCAATAAGTCTCAAAATAAAAGTCACACACCGTGCCCGTATCTGGTCAGTAATTACAGTCTGGTATATGTGGGATGACGTATAAACAAGCTAATGGCCGTAATCTAAAGCGGCGAAATACTTTCTTCTGTCACGAAGTTTTACGGTAACTTTCTCAGTTTGTGTTAAAAGTTTTGTTGTACTTATTTACAACCAATAGGAAAACGTTGAACATCGTTTGAATATGGATTTTTAACCAAGGTTAGTTACTCTTTGGCTTTGAACAGACATATTCATGTCAAAATCGTTTTTATGATAGAACAGTTAAATAATTAGCAACAAAAATGTAGATAGTATTTTATAGTATTATAATAATATTTATGTAAAATCTCTAATTGTAATATTTAATTACTGAAGACAATTATAACGCTTCTTAAACGAAAATTTGAAACAGAAAAAAATCATAAAAAGATACGGTCACACAAGACTTCAACCCAGGACCCTCGCGTTGCCGGGGCGCCGCTCCACCAACTGAGCTAAAGGGACTCTATCCCTTCGCTAATATTTAACTTAATATTGCTTATAATTACCACCAACATTATCTTCATTTTCTCACAGCACATTTTTATTGTCTGCTATCTTTATGTATGATCGCAAGATTCAACTCGAACTAAATGCAATCTAGACAGTGTCTTGGATAAATGTATCCTTTTTTTTAATATAATGTGCCACGTCTATTGACTTTTCTACAAGTTTATACTAAAATAAAGTAATTATAAAATCATCTTATGATGATTTTATAATTGTTTTTTTGGTATCTAAATGAGAAAAACCTCAAATTGTGATATTTAATTATTTGAAACAATATTAGCGGTTCGAAATTTGAAACATTTTTTTTCTGATTTATCAGTTTCAAATTTTCGTTTGAGATTCGCTAATATTGACTTCAATAGTTCAAAATTAATATAATTCTCGGTAATTCAACATTCGAGAACAAGAATACACGCTCCCATGTTTGTGATATAAGTTATATTATCAATTGTATCATTTCAGCTCTATTATTTTGTTATTTATTCATATACTTACTTCATTCCTACTTTATAACTAAATCTAAATGTATTATTATCATAGATAATAATAAAAATGTTTTATAGTGCCATTTTCGTGAGAAAATCGCATCAAGAGCGCTTAACAACTTAATTTATGCATTTCATCTATTCCTATTACCCAGACTTATAACTTATTAATTGTTGCTTATAACTAAGTTTAATACTTAGTGACTTTTAACTAGTGGCGTATAACTAAGTTTAATACTTAGTGACTTCTAACTAGTGGCTTATAACTAAGTTTTATATCTAGCGATTTACAACTAAAGATTTTAACTAGTGACTTAAAACTCTACATATTTTTATTACCGAGTGGATATTTACACAATACCGCTGTTATAATATGATCTACAACTACGGCATGAACTAGAGATTCACGATTAACATACATATTTACGTTTACAAATATAGTTTGTTATGATTTCTGCCCGTGGTGTCAATGGTATACAATATTATACTATAACATTTTTGACGTAATTTATGTATACGTCAAAAATAGGCATACGTTAAAGTGGTACCCACATGACATAAAAAGTATACAGCAGGCGCGGTCCGTCCGTACATGCTGTGGATGCTCCGCATCCCTTGAATTTTAGAGTAAAAAGATTTGGACTTCTAGCCGTAAACAGCAATACTGCAACATAAATATATTAATATTTCTACAGCGACTTTATTGTGATTTGTTTTACAAAAACGACGCTGTGAGAAATCATACAAATATTATTATTATAAGGCATCGTGCATATTACGCACAACGAACGAAACGATACAAACAGCGCTGGCGAGTCTAAATACACATATATTCTGAAATACTATGAAACACACTGTGGTGTGGAAGCGATCTGTAAACCGAATCCAAAAATTCTAGAAAGTACGTCCTTTCCGCGCATGCGCACTGAAACCCGCAATCCAATATCTTCGTCAACTTTATACGATATTAATGACAAAATTCAACGTACAAAAACGTATTTAATGCTCATATGTATAATGCACAGAATCGTAAACTCTATTACTAATCCATTGGATTGTATGCGCGCGCTGCTTTGACAGTTTGCTTTGAGCTTGAATACTGAATTCGAATTCTTATTGAATATTATTAACCTGCGATTCACTTTTTAATCACGATTTAAATTAATAAAAATCAATACACAAAATAAGATGGATACTTCGCTATCGTGTTCTAATTGATAATAGTGAATTGTGTGGTTGTATAGTTGAATCATTCATGCGAAAAAGTTTTGTGTCTCGGTCATTTGCTGAAAAAAAACTTATTCTGGGTACTGGAAATATTGAGTTATGGAGCTTAATGGATTTATGGAGATAATTTTAGATGTAACTTTATTGTATCTTGTTTATGGGCTAGCGTCTAGATGTGCGTATTTGATATCAAGTACGTAGTAAGCACGAGTATAAACATTTGATGTCCAGCATCATTTCTACAAAAAAGTCACCGACCGCCACTGGTATACAGCGTACACTGAAGGATATTTATATTATACAGTAATTTATATATAATATAAAATTATAAAGACATTAAATATTATAGATTTATTTATTTATTGGTAAAGGTAAGAGACAAACAGCTTATACATAAAATACAAATATAAATATATACATGTTAAAAACAGTCAAGCCAAAAGAGTCTCCTATATTAATATTGATTGGAGATGGAGTTTTATTGCATAAAAAAAAATAATAAAAAAATATATATATATATATATATATTTTAGGTGAGGAGGGGAGGAATAGGAATTTAGGATGAGGATAGGAGATGCTCTGGATACATTCCATACTATAGTATTAATTTTCGATCGTACGAGTTACTTCTATTCGATATTTGTGAAGTGTATTGCTAAAAATATCTATGTTTTGAAATTTAGTATTATATTGGGCACATATACGTGGAATTGGTGAATTTTTTCTAAAGTTAGTTTTACATGTAGGTAAATGAAACAAATGGGATTGCCGTGTTGATCTTGTTGGAATATGAATATTTATTAAATTCATTAGTTCTGGTGAGTCGAGGCCATTGTTAAGAATTTTAAATAATAAAATTTGGTCAAAAACCAAACGTCGTGTATGAAGTGAGTTGAATTTGTGGTAATTAATAGAATCGGCGTAATTTGAGAAATGTAAGTTTTGTTTATAATTAATGTGTTTAAAAAATTTTTTTTGAATTCTTTCGATTCTTTCAATGTGGGCTTGGTAAAAAGGAGTCCAGATCGGTGTGCAGTGTTCTAGGTGGGGACGGATGAACGATATTCCTTTATAATGTAGATATCCTTTAGTGTACGCTGTATACTTGCGATATCATGTCATACACATAAATTATGTTATTGAAAGCATATAAACAGTTTTGCAGATCGTTCTATTAATTAAACCACAAAATTTAAAAAAAAACTGCAAAAAATGCTCGTTCTCTCAATAATATCGTCTAGTTGAAGCATCATTATTAATTATGAATTACTTGCATCTAATCAGTTTATTTTACGAGCAGCTGAATATTTAAAAATATCCATTTAAGCACTTTAGCAAGTTATTTGCCCTCTTACGTATGATACAAATGAAACCGAAGATAATATTCTTTGAACCACCAATTTTGCAAATCTCCAATGCTTATTCGTCCGCACGCCCGCATCAATACAGGTGGTTATAGCGAAGTGTCAGAATAGGGGTTGGCGGTTTAACGCGGGGGATGATTTAAAAGCAAGGCAAAAACGTTGGAAATTCATCATCCATAAATGTATATTTCCCAGAAAATACACAAAAGATTTAAGGGTAGGCTCTCATCCGCCTACCTAAAAAGAGCGTAGATGTTTAGCCCGAATCCAGTTTAGTAGGTGTATTTGAGTTGAAAGCATTTCGCTTTGAATTTAATAAAAATTATGTAAACATCATTCCCATTTCTAAACTAGTGCTGAAGATTGAGTAAGGCACACTTATGAATGCGAAAAAATATACTCTATAAAATCTTCAAAAAAAAACTCTCATATAACAAAGGAAAATTCTTACGTTTTTTATTTGTTTTTGCGCTCTCTAGGTAACTACCTACTTTTCCATTTATTCAGAAGAATTAAATCTTTATTTTGGTTGTTGAAAAAATAAACACTGAGGGAGAACATCTCAATTTAAAAGGAATGCTCCACAATCAAAATGATTGATGAATAAGCACGTAAAAGATGAATTATATCTTGGGATTTTACGTTCTTTGTGGTGAATAATTTCCCTCGGAAGATGGACCACGTGTTTTAATAATAATGTCTCGACGAATCATATTTTTGTTCAAATCTAAATCGATTTGTAAAACTTCAAGATTTATTTATATCCATTCCTAAATGTTTGTTTCTAGTATTTTTTAAATGCCCTGCCGAACCATTTATAAAATACTAGAGAACAAAACTTTTTAATTGACGATGACTTTTAATGACATTTTTTTTATGCCAAAATTGAATTCAAAACGTTTTATTGTGATTTTCTTGGGGTATTATGCCGTGTTGCGCTATCTCCTTCTTTAACCAACATTTTGAACATCATCACAGTGTCCATTTTCAGGGCACGTGCCCTCTTGATTTTGAAACAGAAAAAGGTTTAAATTATTAGCCTAAAACACTTCTACAAATTAAAAAAAATTTCAGAAAAAAATACATGCCGCCGACGAGAATTAAACCCACAGCCTTCTGATGATTTAGCTATTTGTTATACCTTCTAAATATACTCTCATTTTTAAATGGTTGACGGAACATAAATAGTCTTAATTCAAGACAATATTAGCGACACTCAAACGAAAATTTGAAACAGAAAAAGATTGAAATTATTCTACTATTTGTTCTACCATCGTTCATCAACAATTTTTCTACGTTACGTGTACGCTACGTTACCAAATAATTTAATAATTACTCTATTTTTCATTCAACAGACTATTACATTTTTTCACCTGAAAACAAGCAAACTTTATAGTAGGAAATGCATTTGTAATGCTAAATCTTTTACTAGATTGCGTCGAGACATATTATATCTTCATTTATCGATGAAATATTTTGACTTAATAATTTTCTAATATTAATAGCTTTTTAATGCTTAAAGTTTATTAATAAAAAAGTTACGAAAAAGATTTGTTCGCATGACTGAGGTCGTGGGTACATTTCCTAGATGCGACCGAATCTTTTTCTGATTTTGATGATTAAAATTTCTTTTTGAGAGACGCTCATATTGTCTTCAGTGATTAAATATTATAATTTGAGGATTTACTCATCAAGTTATTCAAAAAATATATATATCAGTTAATGTTTACATATTGGTTTATTTAGAAATATAAAACCTAATACGTAATGAATGTTAACTATAATGTCATATTATAAACGACAGATCCATGTAACAAATAAAATAAATAAAGTTTAATAAATAACATGATATAGCTGTTATTTATTTGTATTGTATCCGCCTGTAAATTATGGATCACCCTAAAAACGATCTCTACAAATAAATTAAATTTATCGAGTTTCTAATACATAGTATGAAAATTAAAAAGTAGAGAAATATGGCGGCTAAAGAAAACAGTTAAGTTACAAATTTAGCGATGAATTTGAAAACATCGAATAATACAAGACGCCTGTTTATAAATTTTTGCTCAATAATGTCAAAATGAAAGTCTGTCAATCTCTCTAGAATTCTACGTTTACTGAGCTTTGGGACAAACACATACTTAGCCCAATGGAGGGTGGAACTTGGCACAACTTATAGAAACAAACCTCCTTTGATACCGAAGCTGAGGCAATGTGAACCCTTTCAAATGTCAAATCCAATGAATTGAACAAAGCGTAAAGCGGTTTGTTTTCTTTTCTGTGATATATTGGTCTAAAGAAGTCGAAATTTCGTTGTTGGGACATTTTTCTCCATTTTTAAGGGGTCTTGCATAGTGTCACAGACCTTGTTTGGATTCTTTATTCTTTTTTCAGATCTAAGTTTTCTATTCTAAGAAAGTTTCAATTAGATTGTCCTCCTAGGTTCCATTTATTCTCTTTATCTCTTATGTTTTTCAGTTGAAACATTGTATGAGACAAAATGATATTCTCTAATAAAGGATAGCGCTCTCAAGAAAATTTATCTCAGTGAAAAAAATATTGCCAAGACCCTTTAATACTCGTTTTGATCACAGATTTTTTTTAAATAGTCTAACTGATGGAAATCATGTTTAAGGTTTAGTTATTTGATTACTTTTTTTTTTAAATTTTGTGCATTTTTGTAAATTTTTTCTCCGCCTCTGATGAAAGGAGCACCAAGACTAAGAATACTTGAATTACCTACCTACTTATAAATATGCAAATAAAATTCAGAAGAGGGCGATTCGTTTGATTATATTATTATTTTATTTTAACAGAGAAACGAAAACCTAGACATGCTGAGATTACTGAGCCTACTTAGTCTTGCGTCATTGATTTCCATGGAATCTATGTACCCACAAAAAACTATGTCAAATTTTGAAAATAAAACACAGATGATTTCGATAACATAAAAAAATGTGACACTTGTTGGCATTCGTATTTTCTTCATAATTTTTAATCAAGGTCCCTTCAGGACTCGGAAAAACGTTATTTTTGTTTGTTTTAATTTAGTTTTAAACCAATAAATTTTTAGATCTGGAATAACCTTAAAATTTCTTGCATGTACAGCTTATTTCTATGACATTTAGGCAGACTTCCATCTAAAACGTATTATTTTTAGCATTTAGGCATAACCCACGAAAAACTGCAAGACTTTTAGCTTCTTTAACATCCGTCAATAGTTAACTGAATATCTTGAACCCTTTAAAATAGAGATTGTTTTTGGTTCGGTTTGAGCTTAAATATAAATATAAATGTGTTGTAAATTATACGCTGTCCCACACTTAATATAACTTGTTATTTCTGCGTATTAATTATCTCCCTGAATACCTACTATAATTTGATACTGCTCGCATGCTTCTGTTTTGAATTTTTTTCATTTTTTCATCCGTCTTTGACTAAACAAGAAAATACACTAGGGCAGTAAATTGGTTAATAAGATGCCACTTTACCAATATAAACAAATTTACTTGTATTTACATCTAATTTATTTCTTATTCTTCTAACCTAATAATTCAAAGTTACGGTTAAATTTGAGTTCATTGTCTATTATAATGTCAAAGTATTTGATTTTCTCGACTTCCTCTATTTCTTCGTTCTCTATAATAATATTACCATTTTGGCTAATTTCGACAAGATAACACAAACTCAAAATAATGTACTCTCTCTCTACTTATCATTATTATTATTATCTAGATCGACTGTTTCTTGTTTTTGCTCTATGAGTCTTACCACCACCATGATATTGTACACCAGATATAATTTATTCTTCTCTCATCTCTCAAGTATTTACACTAATGTTTGTTTTATAATATGCTCAAACTCCCGCCTTGCAAGTACAAATACAGGCCTAATACTCAGTGATCTTATGACAACACCTCCTAATAAATCTAAATTAAAATGATCTTAAACGCTTACTCGGAGTTAAATAATATTGGGGACCCAAATACTGAAACTATCCTAGAAGATGTTGATGAACTCAAAGATTTTAAATGGAGAAATAATAAATTTAATATTGTACATCAGAATATCCGGACAATGGAAAATCTTGACGATTTTCTTCTATTCTTAGATAGTACTAAGATGATTGTGAGATTTCATATAATAATACTGTCGGAATGCAGATTGAATGATTCATATCTCGCAAAACAAATTACAGGTTATCATGAATACCACACAACACAACATTTGAATCAAAACAGTGGAGTGGTAGCCTACATTAGCGATGATATTCACTCTCAAGTTCAAGAAATTCATATCAGTCAATCAAACTGTCTAAAAATAGTAATTAATGGACATCTATGTATTTTAGCCATTTAAAGATCACCATCATTCACTGACATTCAGGAATTTCTGGATAATTTCGTATCTGAACTTAAAAATGAAGTGAATTCAAACAACAAATAGTAATGGGGGATATAAACATCAACACCTACGGAAATATACACAGACAATGTCACGATTACCTATGCGCCATGGCAGAAAACAACTTCGCATTAAATATTAAAGCTCCTACCAGGATTCAAGGTAATAGCAGGTCATGTTTAGACCACATAAATACCAGAAATATTACGGACTCCACCGTATTTATTATCCGCAATACAATAACCGATCACTACACAACCGCAATAAGCATTCCGGAAACATCCCATAAAAACCAAGTAAAAACTAACAACTGTATATCAACTATCTGTTATGAGGGACTAATTAAAGATCTGAATGGTGAAACATGGCAAGATTTGTGTGAAGTGACTGAAGTTCACAGTGCACTCAATTTATTTATTAACAAAATCGACAAGTACATAGCTAAAAATTCAACAGATAATCTCACTGCACATAAAAAAAACTCACTCCTTGGATCAGCAGGGGTATTGTAAAAGCCATACACAAAAGAAATCACTTACACAGACTGGCGACAAAAGACCCACAGGATACTCTCAAAAACAGATTTACCGTAGGAACCGTAACATTTGTAAAAATATTATGCGTAACGCTAAAGAACGGTACTATAATCAACAACTCGACCGAGATACATCTAGCAAAAATATGTGGAAAATCGTTAAACAAATTACATACACTAAACGTAAAACTGAACTCAATATTAACGAAACACAAATTGGGAACACATCCATCATTGATTCGGACATAATTGCGTGCCACACAAACCAATACATTACGATGGTTGGGTCTAAGCTTGCAGAAAACATCTTAAGTGTCACCAAGGAAACTGAAGACTCACTGGCATTGTCAATAGAATCAAAACAAAATCCTTTTTCATTTAAACTCACAGCTACGACAAACGAAGAGGTTTTAAAAATCATTGACAGTCTTAACACTACACACTTTAAAGGTCCTGACAATCTAAACACATTTATACTTAAAATCATTAAACACAATGTAGCAACGCCTCTATCAAACATTACCAATAAAAGCTTTTCCTCGGAGATTTTCCCCGATCATCTTAAAAAATCTATAGTAGTACCACTCCACAAAATTGGACCCAAAAACTAAGTTAACAATTATAGACCAATATCCCTCTTGAGCGCTATCTCAAACATTATTGAAAAAATCTTTAAAAATAGATTAAGTAATTACATAGAGAACAGAAAATTTTTAAGCAAAAATCAGTTCGGCTTTCGATCGGGGAGAGGTACGGACGACGCCATAGCACAACTTACAGAACATATTTCTAATAATATAGATCGTGGAAAGAAAAACATCGCAATATTCTTAGACCTAGCCAAGGCTTTTGACACAATTTCTCACAAAATACTCCTCAAAAGACTACAAAATATTGGATTTGTAGGTATGCCATACGAATGGCTAAAGAGTTACCTAGCAGGTAGAACCCAGCAACTCAAAACTGGTAAAACTTTGAGTAACTCACTAGGCACTAACTTTGGTGTACCACAAGGAAGCACATTGGGACCCATTCATTATAAGTATTGCTCATACACAATTGAAACATACACAACAGCTCAAGTTCGACTCTAACATAATACTGTAACGATTAAACATCACAAATTAAAACATTAATGAGATATATTATAGTCATAGACAGATCACACACTTACTTTCACATATTTTTTTTGTTTCTTGGAACGGGCAATTTGCCTAGTTAGGAACCAATAATTTCGACTTGATAAGGTACAATAATCGATAATCACAAAATATTTTAATTATATCTTCCATCATATTGTACTGTGTGTAAATTTAAATGAATAAATAAATAAATTTAAATGAATAAATTAATAAAAATTTCCATACCACTTTGACATTTTTTGTTACACTTAGTTTTAATTTTCTTTACCTGTAACCACATAGATATTTTGAGCATAGCTTCTTAAAAATGATTTCTGGTTATATATGAAAGAGTATCATCTGCAAACAGTTTTATTACACAGTATTTTAATCACTGCACAGATTACCGACTACAGACTACCGATTATATGTAGATAATTTTTGCAAGGAGATCTTACGTCGGACGATGTGTATTGTTTTGTTAGCGATGTACAGTTTCCTAGAATTATGACTACAGAATATCCAGAAGTCTCCCGTGAGGCATTCCATAAATGTAAATGGACTATCCAGATTTATTTTTCTTATGCACGGTACCAAAGAGAACCACTGGTCAATTCAACCTGAATAGGATGATAACATATTTTAATTTAAAAACTGGTAAGATCAAAACCACTTCAATGAATTTTCGTCAGAGGATCACTATTTAAAACCGGTCATTAAATTAAAGTGTTTAATATTATGGGAAGTATAAGTATAAATAGATAAGCATTATCGATATGAAAATAGGTTAAGATGGGAAAGAAGAAACGCGCAGAGTGTTTTCATTGGGAGAATTAGGTTTACGACGTGCTTTTGGTTGGCAGACAGATTATTGCATATTGAATGGCTGCACTGTCTTTATTAATAGTGGCAGCTGTGGATCCATTCCAACTAACTGAACCTGTGACTGTCTGTACCTACCGAAGGCCACACGTCATAGAACACTTACTTGAAACAATTGTTTTTTTTTAAACTGTAAATAATACCTAAAAAAATAACAGATATGCTGTTTATAAACCAAATGTCGAGTAACGTTTTGGATAAAATAAGATAATAATAGTTACTTTAAAATTAAAATTAACGTTTATAATTAAAAAAGTCATATGGCAAAAGCATAATATTTTTGTATTATTAAATGTTTCTGGCTTTCACCCTTCAAGGATGTTCTAGGCTATCATTTCAAAATCAAAAGAATGTTCTTCAGCGTCAGTTAGAGGTGCTTTGGGAACCTAGTGTAAACATTTCGCTTAGTACTTTAGTCTCCCCTTCAAAGAAGCCGAAATAACTGCGTGGGAGATATCTTTTGATATTTTATTCCAGATCGATATAAATTTTAATGGTTTTTCGGTGCACATAGAACGCTGACTGAGAATCGAGATATTTTGTTGAGATTGACGATATTAATATTATAATCAGCTATTAAGTCGTAAACGGGTTATTGGTATTAAAAATCAAACATTAAACGTCAGCAGATATCGTAAAACTGAGACTTTATTTTTAGCATTATATGAGGAATAGCTACCATACCAAATGATAACACATTTAATATTACACTGGTATGAAATTATTTCTAGATATCTAGAAACTGTATTTTATTATTTTTATTGTAATAAGCTTTATTATTTATTTAATATATTTAATCAAACAGAGAATAGTAATTTCAATTAAAATCTGTGTTAACATTGTACTATTTACATACGTTCGTCAAGATTACACTGATTGAAAACGAAATAAATATATCAATGATACAAATAAGGAGAATTATTTATTGAAATCAAAGTCATCACCAACTAAGGAAAATATTTATTTAATTATATATATTAAACGCCCATATGGGCTTTTACAAACATGTGCATAATAATTCAGTGGAAGTGATAAAGTTTTCTTTTTAAAATTTTATAGAACTATGTAGGTATTAACATACCATCACAATAATTTGTATGTGTTTTATTTGCGTTTAAAAAAAAATAACGATTTACTACAATCAAACTGCCTTTTGTAAGACTAATACAATTTTATTAAATTAATTTAATAAAAATCGCTTTTTCTTATTTTGGATCTTACCTAACATAAGTGTTGAGTGACCATGGTTCATGTAGATACTAATAAATCAGAGAAACACTATTGCTTCAGTTTATGATTAAACATACATTGATATTCAAATATTGAAAGTTATGTAATATTTATTCATTTTTTAATTTTTTATTATATATTACACACTTTACAAATATAAGGTAAAAAATTCCCGATTAACTGCTTTTTAACAGTTAATCTAACGGGTTTAACGGGTTCTTTCCATTATAAATCTTATTATAATGAGTTTACAGTTACATTTTTACAATTATATTTATAAACCAAAAACTTACAAAAATTACAGAAATATAGCATAAGAAAATTATGAAATACATAAATAACTTTGGGGATCCATGGTGAAGGCACGAAATGAAAGAAAGTTGTGAAGGTCACATGTGTTTATTGGTGAGTCAGTTGCCGTGACGAGAGTGGACGTTGGACAGAAGAATATACCGGATGCTGGCTGATAATGGCAGGTCAAGCGCGGGTCAGTGAGTCGACGCCGGGCGCTGGTGACCGGGACTCGATGAAGGTCAGGCACTGGCGAAGAAAAGTCTTTAGAATAATATATCATTGTAAGCTAATACTAATTAATTCTTTCAGTAAGCCAAGTCTTCAGTAAGTTCACGAATTGTTTGTTTTGGGCACAGTTGTTAATTTCAGCAGGTAACATATTAAAACAACTGGGAATCATATAGTTTAACGTTCTTTGTCTATATGTATGTGTATGCTTAGGTACAATAAGTCCTTCATTATAGTTAAAACGAGGATTATGATTGTGTTCTAGCCTGTTTATATATATAAGGGGTTATTTATGTGCTGAAATATAATATTGCACCTCAGAATTCCTCTCACTGAAAGAATTTTGAAGAAGAAAATAATATTAATTAATCTAAATGAAACATCAAAAAGAATATAAAAAGTAACGGGAGCAACTGGTGCTCCAATCAAAAACTCAAACTTACCGGGATACTACTCTAACCACTAAACAACTGAGACCTGATTATTTTCTGCCATTTTTATCGATTGTTAATTACTCTTAAATTGAAAAAAAATGAGATCGTTAAAAATGACGTCAAAAATATGCAGGTCTCAGAAGTTTAGTGGTAAGAATGTTGTTTCGGTAATACGGAGGTCATGAGTTTGATCCCAAGTTTCGACTGTTAAATTTTAATTTTCTGTGTGTCTTTGTTTGTTAGTGTCTTTTTTGTTAAATGTTTCACTTACACAGCGAAATTTATTAAACGTATTTTCAATATTTTAGGTAATCCGGTTACAAACGGGACTGCAGACCACTACCTCATAAACTTTTAGTAAATTCGTAAATATCGGAGCACTTGTTTATGCTACTGCGTTTGTATTAATAATATATGATAACTAAGTGTTTGTTAGAATTTTTATGAACACGTGTACCGACATCAAGATAATCCACTGGTATTTTAATAATCGTTTATCAGGAAACCTATCAGTTGATTCGTTAAGGGCCTGGCAAAAAATTATGACCAGTCAGTGGCCAAATTTGTTTTGCTTTTGGGTCCCACCCAAACGTCATCCGTTCAGTTCCTCGGCCGCCATCCTTCTCAATCCATCGTCTGCCATCACGACACAAGCAACATTTCCCGTTTAATATAGTGGTAGTAGGAGATTTTCAAATATTGTCTGTTTATCGGGAATGTTTGTCTTTCTTTAAAAAAATTTAAGAAATTCTTAACAAATTCGATATATTTTTTATCATTAAGTTTTCTCCGTGTAGATTTTCAATATTTTTAATGATAAAGCATTGAGTTCAGTCGATGGAGCAAACCAATATTATTCACAACTGTTTTTGGAAAACTGGTGTCTTTCTACAAAAATCTGTGCTTTTAATACGATTTCAACCCTTACGTTTAAATAAACTTTACGAAGGACAAGGTCCAAATGGATTGCGATAAACACAGTGTTTAGAAACGGATTTTTATTTGGTGTATTTAGCTTCCCTGACGGCTTTGAAATATATATGATTATTTATTATGCGCGCTTTTTTATCTCAACGGTCGACGAAGAAAAAATGCTGCATAAAGAAATACCTAATAAAACGGAAGGAAACATGTTTTTATGCATAGTTCATACTTAAGGTAATATATATGTGTAGTTCATTTAGGCTCAAGTAAACACGTAAATTTTTTTTGCTATTTTGACAGTTGTTTCTCAGATCAATATGACAAAGTGAGCCATTCAATGAATGAATGCAAAAAATATTTACATTTTTTGCAAAACTCATTAAGGTAAATCTGGCGCGGTTCCGAATTCTCATCCCACAGTAAACAGGTCACCTTGATGTGTTCTACTGACAGGTGCGCCAATTTTAGTTAAATAATGAGCTTATTCCCGTAATCCGACAGTCTAGAAAACTGGCGTCAATTTTCAAAGCTACCTCTCAGTACTGTCAAACATAAAGAATGATAATATTTAAGCCGGAAAGTTACCGATCTATTTCTGGAACGTTCGAAATATTCTCGAAGAATCACATATGCCTTTGCGTTATGACTGAATAAATATTCGTCGGCTGGAGACTGTTTCATTATTGTGTTGACGGGAGCCGTGTTGCAGTCAATCAGTGGGAAGCTGAGCAGTGAGCTGGGATAACAACGACGTATATGGACGAGACTACACAAGTGATGAAATAACTATTAAGCCAGTCAACCCTTTCAATACCAGAATTCTTCCCCCGGATCACAAAGAAAAAGATTAACATCTCTCAATTTTATGAAACAAATAGTTCAGTATTTTGTGTATCGCTTGTGAAGGATATTCCTCATGGCGTCATTTTTTTCTGCTATTTTTGCAATCTTTATTCCACCTACAAATACCTTTCATATAATGACGGATCTCGTTTCAGCTGTTTTGCATGGACTACTTATCCATTATGTTTTTTTTATAATGTTTACTTGTCAATCAATATTTTTTTCATTGACATAATTTTTTTCCTTGCTAATAAAAAATAACCTTTTGGGGCCTAAAAATAATAACAATCAAATTAAAAAAAAATGTTATTACACAAATTTAAAAATTTTTCAAATCATATTTCGAGGTGTGATACATAAAATATGGTCTATATGTGAAAACAAAAGTACGGTGCTGAAAGGGTTAAGTAATGCTTGAAACGTACAAGTTCCTTTTTTAATCAAGAGTCCAAGCTGCACGGAGCCATTAGAATATTGCGCTTTTTTCAATCTGGGAATGTAATTATGCTTGGAAGTTGGGTGGGGGGTGGGGGGGTGAGGGGGGGGGGGGGGAATGAGAATATGAAGGGAAGACGTAAATCGTCATTCAGGTTCAAAAATCTATTTTAAGCAACGCGTTGATGCAACGCTTTGATCAAGAATAGTATCCCTCTTTACTGAGGACAATATTTTTAAACGTTAACTTTATTGTTAGGACTGATTTTTTTAATTCAATTTTATTGGGGTTAATATAAGCTTATAAACGTCATTGAAATGTTTAATAAAATAAAACAATAACTTTCCACAAAAAAAATCGTTTACTTAATCAATAAACACAAGCGTCAACAGGATGCAAATGTAAATGTTAGTTAAGTTAAACAGTTTAAATTTTATCATGGTGATCCTTGTACTAGGCGAAACCTGTTGGTCCTTGAATCAAACAATTTTCCCGGCTATAAACAAAGTTATAGTTTTTATTTCATTGATATATCAAACGACAAAGTAACCACATTCTATGAAAATAAAATATTTAATCCAATAATATAAAAATATTTAATAGTGGTACACAAACACAATGAGGTGTAAACCGTTAAAATGTGATGAAGATTCTGATCATTATTCTAAAAATTGGTAATTTGAATTTTTTCATTCATAACAATCTAAAATCGCACATTCCGAAACGGTTCCAACTGGTTACAACGTTATTCACAAAAAAACTCACAAAAAGGTGCAACTGTCTGGTAAAACGGCTGTCACCATAATTGCCCGGCTTTACTTCGACGTCGTTGAATTCACGAATAAAAACGAACATGTCGTTTTGGCGGCAAAACGACATTTTAAATCGTTGTAGTAAATTTATTCAACATAAAAACAATACATAAATGCTTTCCTTTTTTAATTTTTTTTTCGAGGATAGTAAAAAACTGTGAAATTCCCGAATCGTTGAAACCTGCATCCTCCACTGTTATAACTTCTTTGGACCATATCACACATATAGTAAACATTACACATACAAACCAATTTTCTTACAAAAGGTTCATTAATTTACCGGTGACGTCATCATACAGTAAACCGATGACAGTTTACAGAAGAAACGCCTCCGAGTGGGGCTCTGCGGTCGATTAGGGAAGGAGTGTTTACTTTGTGGATGAATTTTGGTTCGTTATGATAATACATTGAGAGCACCTTTCAGAAAATAATTTAAGTACCCGCAAGTGTATATTAAACAAATTATTACAATATAAATAAAACTATTTTTTAAAACAACATTATAGTTTAAGATTAAACAATAATTTTGCTTCAATATTGAACTGAATGTAAAAACTATTATTCGAATAAGTCTTGATTAACTATAATTTTCAGGAAATCTAAAAGCATGGCTTGAAAGATACTTTCCAATGGTTGGCTGTGGGTCGTTTTAGAAGTTTAGGAATGAATAATCAATATGCATTGAATACAAGTATAGTAAAAATACAAGCACAGGTATGTTCAAAGGTATTAGGAAGTAACTTGAAAAAATTTGCCTCAACACAGGCTAGCCTAGTGAGGCGGTATTTGAGAAACCTCAACTAACCGTACTTTTATTTTCTTTTTACCTTCATCATATTATTTTTGTATTTTTCTGTTAATTTCATAAACTTGTAAATTCTTTTACAAAGCAATGCGCTATATGTGTACATCATAATATGCATCTTTAGTTGTAATGTGCAAACTTTCTTAAATAAAGATATATATTATTTGAAAATGACCACTTTATTACGATCTCCTGAAAACATTGCAAGTATGTTTTTTATTGGATAACGAACACCCAACCATCAGTCATCCCAGGAGTCATCTCTGCCATTAGTTCACCCAGGTGGTTTTCTACGTTTGGTGTCTTAGCAGGGTTCGTGGGATGAGGTGAATACGTTTGCCTACCCACGACGCCTCGTCTTGCACCACAGTGGGAGGGATGGATTCATACGTCCGTCACTCCTGGTCACATTGACCCTCAGATTAATACCCACCCCTCATACCCTTTTCCTTTACAGAACTTCTTCTCTTTCATTTTCCTAAAACAATCCTCCACACAGCATCCCCAAAGATAAAATAGGACGTTGGGCTTTGAACTTTTTCCTCAAGGCCTCTTGTGTGTACCTAATGTAAAATAAATCTCTCTACCTCTCTCAAAACAATAGGGAAATAGTAAAAAAAATAATAAAAACTACAATATCATCGAAGATTTGATTTGTTCGACTATCTCCACACTTTACGTTTTATATTTTATGTGTTAAACGTGTATGGCCATGAATGGGTGCTACTTTTTCACTGAACCTTAAAAACGCTAGTCGTTAAATGTTATACCCTATTCATGCTTGTAAGTTATATAAGATTATAATACTTTTTAAATAACCCAAGTGGGGTGCTTTTTATTGAACCTCTGTGAATACGAGTAGATGCGTAAAAAATTAAGTAGCTACCTATTTATGAAACAATAAGCCACTCGGAAAATAAAAATAAAATGGTTTCCTGGTTGTGCGATTTTTAATAACTTCTTTCACTGAGCAATAAACGAATATAATAATAACCAAATAGAAATACCCAATTATAGTTCTGTGTTCCTGACATTCTGTTCTTGTGGCTAGATTCATCTTTTGACGTTAATTATTATTTTCAATATTTGTTTAGTGTTGGAATTAGCGACGCTGCGTAAATTAATACAAATTACCCTGTGACATTTCTGAGGTCCTGATGTTGTATTCGTGTCGACAGGTTCACTTTTTGACTTTTATTGTTTATACCTACCTACCTTGCGCAGGCCTGTGAAAAATCACTGTACAAACAGTCTGCATCTTTGATAAATCAGTTCCAATTTCAAAAGATACAGTCAAAATTAATTTATATTAATAATAATATATTTTAGGTTGAAAATTTATGGCTTGTCTGAATTTTCACAACAAATAATGGAATTTTGAAAATTAAACCTTAATTCAAAACAAAATTTCAAGAATTCATTTAACCGGAGTCATAAATGGAGTCACAACCGAAATTATTATTTTTAATAATATAATGTCTGAAACATATTATGTTGATATATAGTACAAATGACCGGTCGAAGACTGAGTTGGCAAGGTGTTTGGGCCCCACCCAGGCGTAGTGTGTTTAATTCCTCGGCCAAGTCCTGCATTGTGGTAGTAGGAGATTGTCAAATATTGTCAGGTTATTCGTACCCGGGAATATTTGTCTTTCTTTAAAAAAAAAAAACCAATAAAAAAAAACAAATTAGGTAATTGTAGACTCATATTGAGTCCCTGTGCTTTGAAGATGCGGTTAGAAATTATTATTAAAACACAATAATAATACCTTTGCAAATTTGGATTGATTTTGTTGTTCTTTTCAATGACGTTTCCTTTGCTACCGATTTGTAAATATTTTTATGTTTTTACCCGGAAAATAATACATTCGAAGCATATATAATTATTGTACTTAGCAAAAAGGTTAGCAGAATGTCCAACACGTGATATAAGCATCCAAACAGGCTGATTTTTATTGCACGTGTACCTACTACTAGTGTTGTGCCAAAATATAACTAGTTGTTGGAAATGACACATAAATAGCTACCTAACGCCATTGATGAAAATTCGCGCCAACTCCAACGGTTGGATTAGATAATATCAGTAACTACATACAAATATGATCCAACACAACGCAATGCAATTATGACTACATCATTTTTTTTAAATGTAAGTTCTGCGCAATAGTCTCAACTACTCCCAACCGTGTGGAGCCACTGTGACTCGGCTTACCAATCGGTGTATGTTGTGAGGCTTAAGGTAGTGAAGAGGTGTAGGAGATGAGGAAAAGTAATGTGTGGAAGTACCTATCTATTCAAATCTTGTCATCAAACGCGGATAAAGCCTTTTCAAGCAACTCTTCAAATCTCAATAACGGTCTTACACCAGGGTGATACTGAGAGTATCTTCCACTCTCGAACGTGTCGCAAAAAAACAATATATTAGTTTTATTGAATAAATTTGCGAAATAAAGCGAACAAATAAAATAAAATTTATTTTTGCACGCCGGATTCGAACCCGTGACCTCCGGATTGCTAGTCGAGAGACTTACCCCTCGACCATAGAGGTCACAGGTCGTCATGTGAAAAATTTTTAGAGATCTTGGCCTCAAATAATTTTTAAAAGGTTTAAAAATTATTTACACTTCTCGAACGATATTATGCGTAATTTCTAATGGTCTTGTGAATAAATTTACATTCCCACTAGACATCCTTGTTAGATTTTCTATCAGATAAGGCTGTTTTTAAGGCTTTTCTATCTGATACATTGCGCAAAGCGTTAAGCGAATCAAGCGGGAAGTAGGTTGGCTCGTTGCCTGTCGTTATAATAGTCTTAACACCCCAAATAGTTAGAATTCCATAGCGTTACGAAACTTTTATGTTATTAGGATCGTAATTTATTAATTTTGCTAACGTTTCTACAACGTCGGAGTTATTTCCAACGGCTGTTTTCAACAGTTAACAATCGTCAAACGATAATGGCGTTGATTCGTCAACGCCCAGTACTCGGTACCGACACGCGTACGCCACGCGTTATAACAATATTATAATGTATGCGTGGGTTAACATTATTATATCACTCAGTCGAATGTATATTGAAGTGACTTGGCTGCCTTTGTTATGCGTACTTCGCACCGTTCTCTTTGGAAAGGTTTTGGCATTTATTTGGCAATTTGACTTTAATGAATCTCACCTGTGTGCTGTGGACACGCTCCTTCTTAAATTTACTATGATAGTATATTATTTAGAACTGAGAGTTTTGTTTAGTAAGAACTTGTACAGTTTTTATTAGATGTTATGTACAGTGTTCAAATTTATGGAATTGAGGGTCGCATGAGTAAAGTTGGTTGATTCCGCAACCGGGATATGAACTCCAACCTGTTGCTAATTGGGCGACTACTTTAGAACACTAAGCTATCAATGCAATTTATCAAGGGTTGATCATTTGATAAAAAAACATGAAATCATTTTGAATAGGCATTTTTTATTTAGCCGCAAGATTAATGTTGCTTAGATTAGTCAGTGGTGTACCAAATTTGCATATGATCACTTCAGGCATCTTTTCGATTCTGTTTTGTAATTGATGCGTAATTGTTGTTGAAACTCTCTGAAACTAATTTGGTTGGTAGCGTTTTGAGCACAGTGATAGTAGTATTTGGTTTTGAAATGAGAACGTGTTTAGTTCTGAGCCAGATGTCATTTATTTAATTCCTACCTATCCCTAACCATCACCTTGCTGGAAAATTATTTGAAAATTAGAACAATGGCAAGAACATAGAGCAAATTCGAGTTCATTTGTTTTTTGAACAGAATAATGATTAAGACTATCTTGAAAGCAAGTTGTTTGTGTTTTCTGTGTAAAAAATCTCGCTGAAAAGTAAAAAGAAGGAAGTTGACTATCTTGAAAGTGCATGTTGCGTACCAATCGATGGGTATTGGACGAATGGACTGTAATTTTAACGAGGCAAAAATAATCACACGATCTTGTTTATGACAAGAAAAATAGGAGTGGGAAAGGGAGGTCTTTACCTTGTGAAGGTTCATGGTTTATTTCGAAGTTCGGGTGTTGGTCTTGAATGTTCCGCGGGCACTTTTAATAGTTAATAATAATAGATGTACATCTTAGCACCATTCGACAACACAAATTGTTGTTATCACACATCAAATTGTGTAATGTTTATTCACTTGGGGCAGATAATTTGTACTCTTTGACAAACTTTTAATGAGATAATTATATTAATTATTACGAGGAGCGAAAATATGCAACAACGACGAAATTCAAACTCCACGAAACAAAATACAGTTACCATCGGCTTAATTTTTTCAAATACTTGCTTTCTAAAGGACCTTTAGAAAATGGAACAAAACCAAGGGAAAGGGGAATTTCGGTTAGAACTAGATTGTTGGGATTTTTTTTATATTAACTCCACACAGGAGGCCCTGAAGAAAATAATTTCCCTCAGGGCCTATGTCATCTTTGGGAATGCTGTGTGGAGGGTCTTTTTGTGGAGAGGAAGGAGTGAACATGGGTCTTGAAGAGTCCCATGTTGTAGGAGGGAGGAAATACAGCGGCCGGCAGTTCGTTCCACAGCCGAGCTGTTGAACTTAAGAACGAATCGTAGAAGCGACCCGTTCTCATGTGACAAATGTCAACCGTGTACAAGTGTCGGGCGCGCGTTTGGCGTGTATCCCGACTACGCACCGGTGCCGAAAGGATCAATGACGCTAGTTCGTCAGAGCATCTTCCATTGTAATACCGATAGAACAAGAACAGCATACCTACCTGATGCCTGTGCTCAGCTACGCCCAGCTTCTGAGAGGCCAACTTTACTCTGGCTTCGATGGAGCCCCCGGACCTGAGCTGGTCACTTATAGTTACACCAAGCATATCAATGGAAGGCCTGTTCGGAAGATTGTTTCCGTTGAAGGAGACTAGATTATCATTTGGATCCCTTTTAGACGTAATCAGACAGGATTGGGTCTTTGAAACATTAAATTCGACGAGATTATTTTTACCCCAGGAGGAAATATTCTCGAGATAACCGTCCATTCTCTGCTTCAAAGCCCTCCGAGCCGTTGGAGTTTGTGTGCCCTTTGGGGGCTTGTCAAACAAAAAGCTATGATGAACTGTACTGTCGTCCGCGTAGCAATGAATCGGTGCACATGTCAAAAGGTGATTGATGTGCAACAAAAACAAAGTCGGAGACAGGAGGAGGGATAATCATAAAAGTGTTACTAAACAGTGCATAATATCATTTTCAGTACTAATTACTTATGTTGTGGTGATTATAACCTCGAGGTATCGCGGTGGAGCTCACTATATTGTGGTTGCGTTGTGTACTCCTTTGCAGAGATACAGTGGTAAGTGATTATTGGTCATCTCGTTTTTCGTTCTTCTATACCTTGTTAATTCCTACACATACTATCACCGGATTTAAACAACTACGATTTCATTAAATCAGTCATCTCGTTTACAGTTTAGGATGAACAAATAGAGTCAGAGCACGTTTGTATCGCTGTGCTCAAATAATATGCTCCCATACATTTCAATAGTGCATAAAACTGTCGCTCTCAGCGTCACTGACGCTACCATGGACCTTAAAATTCCCATAAATGTTGCTGATAAGATCATGGCAACGTTGCAACCTTTTGAATCTGAATGGAGGTCTTTTACTAGAGAACACAAAGAGTATCTACTACTATTTATAGTGTTACTCCATTTAAATATTCTTTCATGAAAACAAAATAGTACATTATTATTTATTATTTGCACCATGCGCGGGTTTTGATTTTACCGGTCTGTCAGGAAGGTTGTTAGTTATAATTGTTTATATTAAATGAGACACAAATCGTAACTAATTGAATATTGATCAGATTAAAATTAATTATGAAGTGATGTGTATATTATAATGTCTTATAATACGAGTATTATCTTGTTTCATGAAAATTAATTAACCGTCATCACGCGTTACGCCTGTAAAACATTTCTACGTGGGAAGCATTTACTCAGAAATTGCTGTTAATAAGTATGGCTTACTGCTAGTAAATTTAAATAAATATTATTATAAGTACCTAGAAAGGTGAAATGATCAAACTCGCTATTAAATTTTATTATTAATATAAATACTAAGCCTTGTGGGTTCGAGTATCGGGTTATTAAGTTATCAATCGAAAATTATCAATAAATTACTTACTCATGTCCCAGGAACCTATCGAAATAATACTAAAAACATTACAACTTGCCATAATGTACTTATCATGGAATCCCGACAGAGCCCAGACTCAAGCATCGCAGTGCACTGGATAATGTTGTTGGCCCCGTCAATCTAATGCTTAACGTCTTTTCTTGGTGTTGTTCTTATTATTGTATATATTTAATGGGATGTGTGGAATTGCACAAACCTCCCCACATAAACTCGTTATTATTATTAATTATTATAATAATAAATTATGTAACATAATGTAAAAAGATGAACTAATCCCGGATTATATTGAAAAGTTAAATAAATAATATATTTCATTTCATATTTGGTTTTGCTGTGTTTGGACTTGCTTTATTACAAGGAGTTGGAAATGATCTTATTATTTTGTATTTTTCTTCACTCCGTCGAGGGGGTGGACTAGACCCAGTCCCGTCATCAACTGTCAAGATATTCGTAACTCCAAAGCGGCTGCTGCATAACCCGCCTGCGCCTCCCCTGACGCCATGAGCGGGCCTAAGGACTGAGTGCGGGTGACCGGAGCCCTTCCGCCCTACCTCTGGTGACCCGATGCTCAATTTTATCCATACGTTCTTCGGATTCTTTTCCCCTCAATCCCAATACATTTTTCGAATGCCTTTTCGGGAAGCTAGAGTCTCGCTTGCGGCTGGTCCGATCGCTCCGCTTATTATCGGCAGGACTGATAGACGACTGCAACTTAGCTACTTCGGTCAAGTCACAATCTCATCTTAATATTTCTCGTAACCTTTGCTCTTTATCTCAATAAAATTTGACAGCCACACCGATTGGCGGAGATGTGACGTAATCCAGTTAAATAACTAACAACATGTACACACTCGCACACTGCCTTCTAACTCTGTATACATGGACATTGCGGGTCTAGAGTAATTTTTATAAAAAGTAGCTTCATTTATAAATAAAATATTAGAGTTTTGACGTTTACGGTGAAGGAGGAAACCATCAGTTTCTCCTTGGGAAAGTGGTGGGCAACCTCTAATTTCAAATTTGTTTGGATCTCGAAAGACATCTAAATAAGATGCAGTTACGAGTGACGAAGAAAATAATATGTAATTTAATGTAATTTCATATTATTTGTAAACAGACATTTTTTAATTAGTTTATTTTAAGCTTGGCATCTGTTTTCAAGAGCATTAACAAAAATATGCCATAAAAAAATGAGACTTATTTGACTCTCATAATAATTCTTGTCCGCGAATGGCGGCTCTAACGAACCTGAACACAAACAAAAACACAATGAAGTGCAATATCCTTATAGCAGACAATGACCCATTTATCATTGGAGGTATTATTCAAGTTACAAATTTAAATGTAAATATTTTTGAGAACATTTTAAGGCTTCATGTAGTACTTACCTATCTCAGATAACCTCTGAGAATTGTTATCAATTTGCAATTTTGACATCAGTGCTTCGAGAAATGCTTTAAGGCGACTCACCAATAATACACCATGTAGATGGCGATAAGGTTTAAATTCCAGCTTAAATTGCAAGAAAAAAACATCGTCAAAAAGTTTAGGCACAAATATTAAACACTTTCCAAAGAAATAAATTAAACGAAAATACTTGGTTTTAGTCACTGTATTGATATATTTTACTGTCTACTGGTTTCGGTACCCCCGTACCATCATCAGGGCTGTTATAAAATAACTTTCTAAGGAACTGAACTTGCTACATTATAGAATAAAAATATGACGAAAATAGTTTTGTAGGTAGGATATTTTCAACTTTAAAGCAGTTTTACGGGCCTGATACCCACTTTTTTTGGGTTTAAAAAAGACTTATATACATATACTACATCGTTTCAAACGCCAAGATGTGTTCCACCCGCAATATTTAATTAAAGTATCAAAAATATTTCTAAGCGATCAAATTTTCAAAAACACGTGATTATGGATTACTTCATAGTGCCTAGTCAAATAAAACCATATAATTTTACTTTTTCTTAAGGTGTATTCTCCTATTGGATGTTAACTTAATTAATTATTTTGGCTTCCTGTGTGATTAGTAAAATTGTTTTCTAAAAAAAAGTTGTTGTTTCTTATAAAAAATAAGAATCAGAACACAGCGGCGCAACTGCGCTTGTACCAGTCGCGTAAGCCAAGAGGCTCGGTCTCTTCCAACCAACCATCCCTACTGGTGAACAGTAAATCCTCCAAATGGTTAAATCCATCCCTGGTCCTTCACAAATCTTCTTAAACGACAAATATCAGTCAAATCTCATTCCCTTGTACCAGTAACATACGTTTAGTAGCCATGAGGCTCGGTGTCTTCCAACCAACAAACCTTACAACTGGTGAAGAGAAGAGCTAAGAACAGTGGAGCCTCCAAATGGTTAAATCCTGGCCCTCCACAAAACTTTGTACTTCTACGTGACCTTTTTATTGTTTGTTTAAAAAAACAATCACTAAATTATTGACTCAACAGATTGATTTACCGAAATGGTTTCCTTTTTGTTTTTTTTTTAAGAAAGACAAACATTCCCGGGTTACGAATAACCTGAAAATATTTGAAAATCTCCTACTACCATCACAGCGGAAAATGTTGCTAGTGTTGTGATGGAGGACTTAGCCAGCCGAGTAAGTAAAGTCAACTCAGCCACGGGCCGGTTTTGCGTTAGATATTCAATTATTATGTACCTAATTCATTTTTATCGTCTTTGACCGAATACTACTTGGATACAGGGTTTAACCAGAATCACATACGGTTTAACCCGTTTGCAGTCAGTGTTCAAACACATTTAATACACGGGTAATGCTTTCCATTCGGAGCAACACACTATTAAATTTCCTGTGTTTCAACTAGTAGACGATACTAATATGGCCATACCAGTACGCAGGAGCGGACAAAATACTCGGAAAGTTGACACAAATGCCCCAAATCACAAAGCCACGCGCCCCCTACACAATCTTCCATTGTACTGGAATAAAGACATACTTTTACATGTTTTGTTGTTCGTATCTGTGACAGTTGCACGACTATTGTGTTGAGATTTCGAACAAAAGTTTTTACTTGTGTTGATGTACGATATCCAATCTAGATATAATATGCGTATAGTACCTATATAACTGTACATCGCTGTGACTCTGAATAGTTTTATAATGATGTGTATTTATTAGTAGCGAACGTGAAACGTAAATGAACGGAACGTACAACGTACTTGATTTGAACATTTGAGGTTCGAGTGAAATTTGCGTCATCATTTCGTGGTAAAGCGCAGGATGTAATAAAATAATATAAATTTGATCATTTCTATGGCGCCGTTGTTGTTGAAAATCACCTGAAGTGTATAATTACAATGAATGTGACTAAGCAATACGATGAAATGCATTGATAAACGATCATAATGGTATCATTGATCATAATGGTAATTAAATTATCATTGCATGTAGATACATTAGTAATAAGGGAGAAACATTTTCGTTAATTAATGCGGTTTCAGATGGAATTTTGATCTACTTATTTTTACTAGTGGACCCCGTAATGCTCTGCTATTGTTAATGTCTTTTTCGGGCGTCTTGGACTTCTTCCACCATACACCACTGTATACCACAACGTTACTGTTACTACATTACATCGTATCTGATTCCGGTGCAGAAATATTGCAATAAATATTCCTCGGGGGTCCCCAACTTTTTCTATCATTAAAATACTTACTAAACACTGCTGGCATTAAGAAGTACAAACTTTGAGCTATATCGGACTACTAATCTTCGAGTTTTATATATTGAGATTAATATAATATATGTGACATTTCCAAAGTTGCACACATAAGGTGAGTAGATACCAGGGTAGAATGTACATCTTCTTTTTTTTGACATTAACTCCACACGGGAGGCTCTGAGGAAAATTATTTCCTTCAGGGCCTATGTCATCATTGATCTTGCACAGACATTTTAATCAGAAATTTTAAAGCTTCTTGGATCCGAACCCAAAAGCAGTGGATTCGAAATCTGTCATGAGAAAATTAATTTTATTTATTGCATAACTATGTGTTATTTTACACCAATATTTTAATATATTTTTAATGAATTTGCCCTATATGCAGAGTGGTAGATACTTTCGGTTACAAACGAAATGTTACTTGAGTTGTTACAAGTCAATTTTAGTGACCAGTTTTGAATAGCTAAGCACTCCAACCTTCATCTCACGTTTTTACTATCCCTCCATAGCGTCACAGCATCCCCCAGACTGAGTGTTGATGTCCCATAGTCGGATTGGCTTCAGGCAGTTGGGACGTTTTGTTAGGATCGGTTGGGTAATGTTTCGTTGGGAAAGTCTAGGCTAGGTAAGGTTGAAAGTAAGCAAAACAAATTTCTATCATAAATTATTCATAATTGGTATATCCCGTAGTTGTTATTTTACTCCAATTTTAGACGAAACACGAACGTCGAGGGTCCGACACTTCTTTACGACCAAAGTTATCAACAGCTTAGAATTTAGGGTCGTTATCTAATAAATCTAGTCGGGAAGTTTACCAACTGAAGGTATTATATGTACCGTCCTACGCATTATGGGCTTCTGCGTTTCTCTCCCAGACTTAGGCCTTACCACTTATTTGATTAAATGATTGATAATACGCTGACAAGTTTGCTGGTTGGGAGTAATTAAGCTAAGTTGGTCTTCCCCTGAACCCTACAATTGAACTGACCAAGTAATTATGTAATTAATCGGATGGAAATCAAATTTATCACTTTCTTAAAATATAAATACTTTAGGGGACGAAGTTGTATACAGAACGTTTTGTGGCACTGATGTTTTGTAATGTCGAACTCCACTATCTTAACTTTGCCAGTTCATCATAGAGTTATTATACCGACCCTGAGGAATGGCAGGGATACATATAACTGGCAGACAAGAGGATGTAGCAGGCTAAATGCGTAGAAATAAGATTCTTGAGGCGTATTAAAACTATATAACTGAAAAGTCGACGAAAGTTTAGAGATTATTTTATTATAATCGACCGCTTAGGTCACATCGTCTTGATTGTAATGGTCTCACTCTTTGTGATATCAGAATCGGCCGAAGTTCATTATTATTTTTTTAATTATACTATTGACTTTGTGCAAAAGAAATTATATTTTCCGAATCAATTTCATATGAATACATATATTTTTTTAATATTTCAGTAACTTTGTATTTATATTGATTGGAATATTTTACAGGATCTATGCAAAGTGTACAAAATGACATTCAATTGAATAGTTTTCCGTAATAAACCATAACTTCTGATCATTTAGTATTTTTTAAATCTTTTTCATGATTTTACAGAGGGACATTTAATATATGATACTTCAGTGCACTTATGCATCACAACATAATATATTATTCAGTACTTTTTAAATGGAGGGAGATATTGAATATTTTATTAAGGGGTCACAAATACACAAGTTCTATAATTATACCGTATTATTCATAGCTTGTGTCCTCAATAAATCATTATTACATATTGTATAAATGAAATGAAAATGATGCTGATTGTGATTAATCGAGTTCGTTAAAAAATTGTGTTTTATTACTGAGGTTTTATTAATAAAGACAGTTTTGAGAATATAGTATTTATATGTATCAAAGTGAGGTAACTTAATGGCTTTATTCAGATTGGAAGTTAAAAAGCCCTCGGCGTCTTTTTAAGAGGAATTTAAACCACTACAGACATCGGAATTGTTGTTATTATAACAATTTAAATAAACAAAAAAAATTTTTTTTTTACCAGTGGTGACACTTTTTAAACGCCCTTGTATTATTTATTATTTATGTGAACACCGCACAAGAATTCCAACTGTCTGGAGTTAGTGGAACTATAGCATACCCAACTGGGGTATATTGTGGTTCTGCACGGAGTTTTGAAGGAAAGGGTATAGTAAAAAGTATGGTTGGGAAGTACATACCTGGTTTTTTATCAAACATGACTTAAGTTTCGATTATGAATTATCTACCACCTTGAAAAAAGATGTCTGAAAGTGGCGTCTTGCAGATTGTCGGTCTTATATTTTAATGCGTAAATTTCAACTAAAGAGTAATTATTATTTACAAAATACCTACAAGTGTTACAGAAGAGTGAATTTGGCAAGGAATAGTGAAATGGGAAGGGAATAAAAATAAGAAAAGAATCGTTGGAATTTGCTAGGCTATTCGTATTCAGTTACCCAGTTTGACAAGACCCAATTTAAAATCCTGAACGGAGAATTACTCTGAACCAAGCACATTAATTGTAAATGCGAATAGTTCATACACGCCTCAGCACGGTTAAGCCACCCAGTGAGGCCAACATTACTAAATTGTACTAAGAAATGTAAGATATTGTGCCAAATAAAAATAATCCATTCTTGACTTGCATTTGTGAAAAGGGACCAGGCATCGATCCGAGGATCTTATCACTTTGCCACGGGGGCCGTCATGTGCGACGCGTTGTCATGTTGACACATACTTTTAATGACGCTCGGAGGAAAGTGTAGAAAAAGGTAATGACACTAATGACTAATGAGAAAAAAGTCAATCAAAACGACGATCACTTTGTCAATGTCATTGAACCAGGCAATTGTTTACTGAACGGGGAGTGGGCACGAGTAGATAGGGCTGAACACTAAACCGAGTGTATAAAAAGGACAACAATTTTTATAATTTGATTTTCTAGTTATCAAATATTTGATATAAGCACGATTAATTTATAGTTTTATAGTTTCCATCATCTCGTGACTACTGAATATAATTTATATATAATTTAAAAAAATATATACAGGTTTCGGTACCCGTTTTTGGAATCAAAAATCTTCGTATAAATTAGATTAATGTATACTCGTATTTTTAAGTACCCGGCGCACCGTACATTTTCCAAGATGTATAAATAATACATAATTTTGATGCAAATGCTGTGCAGCGGAACTAGTTGCCAACAAAAACAGTGAAAAAATGATTTAATGTCTTGATTTATTTTTGGTGTATTATGCCATGTTGCGCTACCTTCTTATTTTACATGGTTCCATGATAACTCAACACAGTGACAATTAACACACTTTTAAAGTTATATAAATTCATTAGAAACGATGAAAAAAAAATTTTTTTAACCTAACCTAACCTAACCTACTTAACCCAGTTAATAAAGTTTTTGTTTCGTCACTTTCCATGACCTTATATAACTTTTTAAAGATGTGATTTATCTGGTCTTCATTTTTCATACAACAAGGCATAAAACCCCAACACCTCAATACCAAAAATAAATCACGATAATGATTTTGGCCATAAATATCTAAATGATTTAGTTTTAAGGCGATGCCATACGTAGTAATGCAAAATCATGAGTTTTGGGTTTGTAAATTTGGTCGCCTAGAAATTTTTCAGATGCTTTAATTAAATACTGCGAGTAGAATACATCTTGGCCTTTGAAATAATCTAGTATTTTTTAGATACATTTTTTTATAAGCCCAGAATAAAATAGTGTAAAGGCCTATGAAAACTGATTAAAAGTTCAAAATCTCCTATTTACGAACCCATTTTCGGTTATGATTTTATTGTATAATGTGGCAAATAAAGTTATTTATTAAATATTTATGCCTGAACATCCACAAAATAAAATAAAAGGCACTTTTTGGCCATGTTTTTTTCTTGCATAAATCAAAACAGGCGGATGGTGTTAAGCGGGAATTTAAACCTTATTGCCATCTACGTAAGGGTTGTTATTGATAGCGTACAAAGAAAACATAAAAACTCCGACAGTAAATTCAAGCTTTGGACAAAGACACTACCAATAACATGCTATAAAAGCTTTCAACAGTGTAAAAATTGGAATTAAAATTGAGGAAAATAAAACAAATTCACACACAAAATTACAAAATGGATTAAAGAACAAAAAAGACAATATTACCAAAATGTCATAGCATAAAATAAAAATAAAACCTACACGTAACACACAAAACCAATATAAACACACATCACTCACAAACACAAGATTATATATTAAATGTATTATTTTATCTTATATTGTAGATTATATTTGGATTATATTTTCATATTATAAAATGAAGGCCTCAGCACGGGCAAGCCACCCAGTGAGGCCAACATTACTGGAAAACTTTGAAATGTAAAAAAATATCGTACCAAATAAAAAAAAATAAAAAAAATAGCAGCCCAATTTAAAATATTACACGACGTAGTGCATCGCCTTAAAGTTTATGGAGAAAGATTTTTTTATAATTTAAAATTTGAAAAGACGCGAAAATAAATGTTTTAAGATATTTTATCTGAAAACATTTTAAAAATCTAGAAACTAAAATATATGTGCCACTTTGTAGGTATGATAGATTAGAATCTTTCAAAATCTTTGTATTGCGTCATTTTATTACAGTACTTCTGAGTTTCGTAGTCAATTAGCCGTCAGCTAACTTAATGACTTAAAGCGAGTCGTAAAAAAATTAAAACGCAATGTTAATAAAAATCAATTTTCTTTGTTTTATCCAGAGCCATAATATGGTAATTACAATTAATACTCGGTCATAGCTACAATACGTCGCAGAGTTGACAGCAGTAGTTGCCGTGAAGTGAACCAATTTGGTGCACGCGCACCCTGCTTTAAATTTTGCATGCATAAATTACTTTAAACGGTTTAGCCGCGATCTACTGGGCCTACTTGGTAATAAAGCAAAAGCAATACTAATGGTGATCGACAGGGCTAACACCTTCGTGATACGGAACACTCGAACATACTCGCAAACAGCCAGTAATGTTGAATATTCAGGATCTTCTGCGACCGATGAGGATCCTGAATAAGGAAGCTGCAACACATTCCCGGAACAGACAGGTGAAAAAAAGAATTTTTAATTACAAAAGATGGTCTTAACAAATTTAAAAAAAATGAAGTGCTAGAAGTATAACGAATGATAGATTAATGTTATCGTGATTCATTTTTGGATTATTATGGCATGTTGCGCTTCTTTATATAACGTTTTGTACAGCGTTACAGTGTCTCATCATGAGGGCAGATGTTGATTGTGTATGAAGATGTGATTGTTACAAGTGTTAATCCTCTAGTGTGCTTTTCTGCGTTATGTTTTGATGTAGCCGTCTAATACTAGATATGAAGACCTATTAAGCGTAGTCTGTATCCATATGTATGGGGTTTTGTAAATTTTAATTACCTGAGTAATTAGGTGCGCTTGGTGCGTTTTGGGCCCTCCCAGCGCCTTAGGCACAAATGAAAGTATCGCCTTTCCAACACTTAGGATAATAAAATTTAAAAAATTAGCTTAGTTTAACATGCCACTGAAATGACAGTTCAAAAAAAGATTGATAATTTAGTAAAATCCATACACAACCCATACGAACACCTTTGGCCTATCACAAAAAAATTATCATTAAAGAAAAGCCTATTTTGTCGTCAATGTCAACCCTATTTGACGGCCAAAGATCTCCGATAAAGTACGAAATACAGGGTGTTCACTCAGTCTGCGATAGTTTCAATTTTTGTTGTAATTATCTTGAGGGAGGTCTTTCCGTCCGTGGTTGGTCTTATAAAGGGTGCGCGCGCAACGAATCGGCCGGTATTCCGGTCTCTACGTGAATGTAGTGGCAGCTCATGAGCTACAATTAGAGGCTCCATTAGAACACGGTAAGCGGTGCGCGTAGACCGAATTCAGTAGTTTTAGTTAAAGCGTTGGGAGGGTTGGAGGTCAGTTGGAGGTAAAAAAATGGAACCAATTTTTTTCCTTTCATGTCTCATCTAATTATAATACATCAATGTGTTAGGTACACATTTATCATGTAAAACATTTTATTTATTTATTGTTTCTTTACATTTTATTTTTTTACTTTAGAATTTTTAACCTCACTAGGACAAGTCTGTGTTAAAGGCTTATGGGATTGCTTTGAAGGCTTTTGGGATTCCCCGGAATTCTAACATATCATGTTATTTTAGCATATTTTGCGAAATTTCATGATTTCTCGTTAAATAATAAGGGTATTAATCAACATAAAATTATCTTCTTCGACGATTTGAATTCTTTTCTTGGTGTTTAGGTCACTGACCAACCGATTTTAATTATTTGGGGGGCTGTTAAAAGTTAAAAAATTATCATGTAATAAAATACTCAGTAATAATAATTCCCACACCAAAAAATAAATAATGTAGTAAAATAAAAAAAACTAATAAATAAATCCAAATAATTTATTGGATTGAAAGAAAACTGGGGTTTTATTAACCCAAAAAAAATTTCATGCTTTTTTTCATGCTCAGAAATCTACATAAAGTTAATATATGCTTTGTCATGACGCTAAACTAATACCATTGGGATTAAAGGGTGGGAGATATGGGCACACTGAAAATTTATACAAATCGTCAAAATTGTAATAGTATGATTCATGCTAAAAGTTTAATGCTGTACAAAAAAACACGTCATTCGCATAAATAACGTATAAGACGCCATTCGTTTTCTGCAAGTCCTTGTAAGATACCGATCAAATAAAATAAATTCGGTTTAGGGGAAGAATTCACGCGGAGAACGGAATCCACCGGGCCCACACAAATAGCCCCGAGTATTCAGTAACTCGCGAACCGCCTGTCGAGACAGGCGTTCGTTGCGTGCTACGCTTACTGAAAATATGACTCGTATTACGAACTCTGTGAATATGTAATCACAAGTGACTGAATATAATAGTGAGAGACAAGTGAAGAGAAGACAATCAATTACTGTCGATTGTGATTTATGAACCAATAATTTGTTAAAATGTTTATAGATGAAAGTTTTTTTTATTATTGACATTTTTTCTATGATGTACAATATAATAACAATATTACTGATAACATAATGTGGTAGTGCTATTGGTCATTGTATTATGGTAAATAATATTATAATATTTGATATGCGAATTACCTATGTACTTATTTTTATTTCTTATGGAAAAATTGTATTGCTTGTATTTTTAGATGATTAAGGTTTTTTATAATTTATTGAAAGTCCCGATCTATTTTAATGTATTTGGATATGAAGCGATATTTCCGTTTTATGAATCAAAATAAAAAGTAAATATTACCAGAGACGTCGGTTTCGAACCAGAATCATATTACCCACATAATTCAAAGTCAAATACACACACTAATCAAATGCATACACTATTGACACACAGAAGTCACTTTATTTGTATATTGCTTTTATTATTATTATAAACTTTGTACAAAAATATTTTTTTCTTATTTTTGCAATAAAATAACTGAAAATATCTATTCTTGCCAAAGCGCGTAATAAAAAAAAACTTATGTGCATTTAAGCAAGAATGTTGGAAATTTGTTATAACCCTAATAATTTTAACATTTCATATTTAAATTAATTCCTTAATCAACCTCATTAATTGCATATTTATAGTTTCAAGAATCAGAAATTGGACAAATATCATTGGTTCGAGATTAAAATAAGAAAAACACGTAAAAATAAGAACATTCGTCTCTCAGGCGCCATAATTTAACTTCGTTTCCACCATTTTCTAAATTAATATTACAATTCTGCTGGCCAGATCTGATAGACAGTGTAATGTGCTTCAAATGTCACCACATAATAATTTATTCATTTTCAACAAATAGCATTGCTAACTATCCAGCCAAGCGTGATGTTTTAAAAGCATTGGTCAAGAGTACTTGTATTGTAAACTACTTTTGATCGCCTTTTTCCGGGTTTTTTCACATGGGACAGAATTTGATGATATCAAAATATCCAATTTCATTCACGAATATTTTTTACTTTTTATTGTTAAAAATAACAGCTGTTATGACATCTTTGCAGTATATTGTAGCATATCTTTTACCATAAGAGAGCTTTAGTTAGGGTATAATATATTACGTAATTTTATATCATTGGTGCAAACGTATAATCATGTTCGATTCCTCAATTTGATTAAACATCAATATCTGACATTGCTAGATAGGATAAATCATATTGATTTGTACAAATAAAATCGAAAGCGTGGATATCGCCGTGCTCCGAATATCGAAATCGATACGGGAAGGTTAACATAATTTAGTTTTAATGATATTTAATTACTAGCTGGCTTCATCTTCTCTTTTACAGAAATTATATTTTTTTTGGAACTAATTTAGCCATTTTGCATTTTTTTCATATTTTCAGTAGGCACACAAATATTTTGAAGCCTAATTGCTCATGAGGGAATTAACATGACGTCATGAGCTCATCTTTAGAGTTATAGCTTCTTTAAATATCGAAGGTTTTAGTTTAGTATTCAAATTTATGATTACTTTACAGCGTTTTCAAAGCTCATTAAATATATATATATACATAAAGAGCCGTTCGTTTTCAGAAGCTACACTCCGAAACTAGTGTTGTCAAAAAATAGGCTAGACTTGATTTAATAGATAATGTTCACAATGTTCCAAAATAACGATAGGTAATTCATAATTTTTTTGCAGCCTGAATTTCGGAGTCATTAAAATGATGTTTTTATCTTTTACCGGATAGCAACATTATGAAATTGCATGCAAATAATTTCCACAAGGCTGCGTAATTCTAATGTAAAAAATAATTGAAATTATTATTATTTGGCTGGTACCTTCGTAATGCATTCATTAGATTATATCAATCTAATTACCATTCATTAGGTGTGGACCTAGGGGAACAACGTTGTAATTTATTATGATGAAATGAGATACCAATCGAGAAAACAAATTAAAAATTATACGTATTTTGTATTCCCCTACATTTCCAGCGTTGAGATTATACATAACATAGATATACAATAATTTTTATCTTTACTTTTCAAATTTGAAAAGAGAGTAACTAATTTTTATTTAGGTAAGAAGAAGATATTTTACTAAAGTCATCTAATGAATCTAATGCCTCTATCCAAAATAGAAGTAATCTGCCAACTAAATATTTAGTTGGCAGATTAATTCTATTTTGTTTTCTCGATTGGTATCTCATTTCAACATAACAAAATTTATTTGGCAGATTAAAATAGAAGTAATCTGCCAACTAAATATTTTGTTGGCAGATTAATTCTATTTTGTTTTCTCGATTGGTATCTCATTTCAACATAACAAAATTTAGTTGGCAGATTAAAATATAAGTAATCTGCCAACTAAATATTTGTGTATGGTAATTCTAAATAATTCTAATAAATTTGAAATAATACACTACTAAATTAGGATTTCTATTTAAAACAATTTCTTTGAACGTTATTTACTGTATTTTAAAACATTATTGTTTCTTTTTCAGAAGTGAAAAAAGTACACCCCTGGACTTTTAATGACGTTGTGATTTGGTTTACTTCAGAAACACTTTATTTTTGTGTTTTAAATTTATTTTGCATATTTTTGAGAAAGAAACAATTTTCATGTAATATGTGAAATGTCAGTACAGAGGACGTACACAGTGACATCGAGACTTTACAGAGATATGTATGTTGTTGAAATGGATGAAATATTCGGGCTGCTTAAGAGTATAAACATCCAGTGAACCTGTGCTCCATTGTTTTACATAAATAAAATGCGGCTTCGGGAAGAAAAGGGGAAATAAAGGACTGATTAAATATTTCTCAAAGGAACATGATGGAAGTGATTCGTTTAGTACTCTACCTTCTGGTTTATACAGTCTTCGTATTTAATGGTAAGTCTATACTTTTAACTATACAAACATCATTTACTTTACTCTTCTTGTGAATAGCTTGCAAATCTTTTTCATGTAAGTATATTTGCATGTAAAGTCGTGCGTGATGCTGTCATCTCATCTTCCGACTGATAATATTGTTTTGGCGACATCCGATAACGTGAACTCGAAGAAGGTGTAAACGATCCGCTTGTCATCTATTCTTATTGCCTGGAAGTATCACATCATAACGCACAACCTTATTGAAACCCTATTTTTTTAAATGTTTTCTTCTTGATACATCAGAAGCTGGTCAATATTAAAACAAAATGTACGCAATAGATTATTTATTGTCTGTGTGTTGTTCGTAATTAATTTGAAAAATAATGGGGTGTTTTCACAAATTATGAATACCGTAAAAAATGTGTGAAAGATTTAAAAAATATTTTTTATGATTCCGATTATTGTTCTAAAATGTCTAATTATGTAATAATTGATTTTAAAACCGATCCAAAATGGATCCAACTGGCTACAAAATCATTATTACGTGGAAAACGCCAATAGCTCATTAAGACGGCTGGCACCAAAGTTGCCCGGCATGACGTCAACGCCGCCATGTTCACCAGCATAGTTTTCAAATGGCACATTTTAAATCGTTGTAGAAAGTTTATTCGTCAACATAAAAAACCTTATTATGTGAGTGAGAACCAGACTTGTCTAACCCACGAAATCTTAATTATACATGTCCTTGCCAATAAATACTCAGTTTTTGTCAGCGCCTAACGTGAGATTCACTAAAAAAAATCTTATAATATTGCCATCTAAAGTAATTTCTTGATTTCGGATAAAATTAGTACCTATTTAATATCTATGTGATTTTATCAAAGCATTTTTTGTTGATTAGTTTCTCTCCACCACAATTATTCAGTTAATATTGCTAAGAATGACTACGTTATTATCAAGAAAATCTAACATCATATGTAGAGCTTTCATCTGTGATTTGAATAAATTCAGCTGATTTCTTAAAAGATGTCTTAATACAGAAATTAGTAAACCGCTAATTAGTAAAACAAGGCTAAACTAATTGTTCTAGGAAATATGATTAGTTTCTTATTTGAAAAACACATAAAACTTAATGTAAACTAAAACATTCTTAAGAATATTTTCTTTCATATTCCTTGGGCTCAGGGATGAAAAAATATTTAACGAGCCCAAACAAGATTGCGTTAACACAAATTGAAAGTATTTCCACGTAAAACGGTATCCCAAGTATTTTATGACTCCTGACCTGACGTTTCAAAGGAATAATAATAATTACACCTTGATCGTCGTTAAATTTCCGCGAAGGGTAGACAAAAAATTAAACTGTTTTTTTGATATTTGACAGCCCGTAAACGTTAGGAAATAATAAAACTTTATGTAATGTTATAAAGTAACCCTTTACGGCTGATCCTGATCAATATTCCGCTATATGAAGTTTTATTACTTATGCGTAATAAAAAGATTTTGCATAGTGTTCGCAGGGTTAAGAAGATCAATAATATTTCTCCAAAGTATCCTTTAACGCCAATAGTCCTCGTTTGATCCCATTTTATCGGCTTTGTTAAAACGAGCGAGGGCCTTTGAATGGAAAAGAATTATTCAATCTGAAGTGAATGATTTACCAATATGTGAATAATTTGAACGAATAGGTTATACTATTTCCTAGTCTCCTGGAGATATGAGTGGAGGTAGTACGATCACTACGTGGAAATCTTGTATTATGACTCCGTTATCCTTTACGCCAGCGATCGGCGCGACGACCTGGTTTTTCAGAGTTTCGTAACCACCTCGTGCCTGCTGGCTATTTTATATGTAGGGATTAAAATTTCTAACGAAGTCAGAAACTAATTGGTCGTGAAACTAACGTCATAAATAAATACACGATATTTTTAAAGTAAAATCTTCCCTACATTAAAAATAGTAACTGAATGCGCCTTCGTACATAATATCATTTTTTTTAATTTTATTCAGGTTGTATTTTTAAGACATAAAAAATAATATCTCAGTGGCTGTAAGGCTTGTAACCATTCTTTATAGAATAAACGTTGGAATTTTAGTCCCAGGGTCACAGATGAAACTTTTAGGTCAGGTAATAATTTTAAAAAATAAGAAAGATTTTTCTTTCTTCATAATGCAAGTACATACTTAGTAAGTATTGTTGGCTGAAATTCAAATTTTATCTGATAGTATCGTTCCTTATAAAATGGACTTCCAAAACAATGACTGTCCCCACAAAAAGAAAGCCGAGTGCTTCTTTCATCCCTAATTTATCGAAAAAGTTGTCTTCGGATATTAAAACGTCTCGAGAATTGAACCTTTTTGTTTTTTCGCTGTCATTGAAAAGAACGAAAAAGGTAAGGACGAACTGGATATAAAAAAGGAGAAACCTTTAATGGAAAACGCGGTAACAGCTTATTGATTCATCTCATTTCAAGAAAGCCTTTTGTTAGGATTCTCAGAAGCTTCCGGAGTAAAAATCTTCTTTGTCTTTCGAATAATAACTGATTTACTTATTAATTTCCTAATTATTTTCAATCATAATATTATTGCGATAAGTTTGGACTTAATAACTAAGGCAGCGTTAAAACCTTTACCTAACCTGTAAATGGGCACCTGCGCGGAAGATTATTTATGTTTCGTAATTGGACAAGGAAGCATGACGTCTGAATAGCCATAAAGATAAGAATGCACCTAAAAGCAGGTGAAAGACCCAAGATATCGTAAACGAACGAACATGTGCAAAACTTAATAAATGTGTTAAAAGTTAATCGATTAGCAGTCGGTCGATTGTTGGAAGGTGTACATGAGTTGATAAAAACATTTGTACAACAGCAAATTTATCTGCAGACATTAAGTACTAAATATTTAAAGCAATTCTTGAGTACAGATTGGGAAACATAGCTACACCAAGCAATAACTCAGACAACCACGAGAATGAACAAATTCTGTTTTTGTAAGCAATAAAATAAACGCTAAACATATTGGGCATTCAGGCACGACAAGTATCTAGTGAGAAGTTAGGCTAATGGTAAGTTGAACCAGGAGATATCGTACCAAGCCGCCCACAAGTAAAGAATGGAGCGTTTAATTAAATGCAAATATATTTTACAGTTAACCTAAGTGCGGTTTCATTATTTAACTACAGCAGCAACTCCTCAGCGCGGGTTGCTAAACTTTATATATTAGCTTTCGTAACTACTGACCATTATTATAATAAACTCACGATGCTTGGGTGGGACCCAGACGCGATGAAAACTCAGCCCCTGGCTGGTCACACATCAGTCACTAACGTTTACCGGTGGTCACTTCAAGAAATGTTAATAAACCTGGTCCCTCTTTAGCACTCTAGCCGATAGGCCACAGAGATCCTCCAATAGATAATAACGCATTAGTCGTTTTCACTTTTCCAATATAATATTAAATTTGTGTATTTAAAATTAAAAACAGCTTTGAAAGAAACATAAATAGAAAATAGTAGACCACCCAAATCCCAGTTGACATTAAGCACACGCTTCTGAACGTCATCTGCAACCAAAGCTCCCCCTATTAATCTCGCATTCCTCGGATGAAGAGAAAGCGTAATTATTATTACTACATCTACTCTGTTAGCCAGTCGTAAAAGTTTAATTATTTATAGTTGGAATAAAAGTTTTATTAACACTCCTTAGCCTTCTGATTGATCGTAATATAAACAGTTTTCTCTTTGTGCGGCCTGTTTCGCGATGGAGGGAATATAAATCTTATTAAAAATGTAGCACTTTGTTCGTTCTTTGAGATGTTTTTAAACAAAAGTTTTGACCGAAGCAACCGCGAAGCTTTCAAAATTAACTTGATTGACTCAACTATCGTTTAGGGATGTGATAAATAATCGTTTGCGGTAACAAAAGCATGAAGGTACCTACCACAAATAAGTGAGCTAAAATATTGGAGCAGCATAATATTCGGAGGGTTAAACTTTTTCATTCATATTTCGTTATAAATGTTTTCGTGTTCATTTTAGTTATAGGAGCATAAAAAACTTTTTCACATAAATTCACCACTTTTGTTCATCTTCAAAATCCAATAGGTACTTTCGTATTTCAAAATATTCAAATGTATTCTCATTTTGTTTTAAATGAAAAATATATTCGCGGTAAACTTATTACTTTTACACCTTCAGCAGAATTTCTCCGTGAAATATTTTCCCCGAACTAAGTAGGTAGGTATATTAAAAAGTTATTCCGAATATTGCTGGGCGATTTTACCTCATTTTTCCACTCCAAGTAAAACCAAAGGATTCGCTGACGCTTGGTATTTCAGTAAATGTGATTATCATTGCGAAAAATTTTTCGATTTCTGCAAACTTCCAGTTCTGATACTAAATTTCCTTAAAAAGTAATACATAAAAAATTACGAGATTCAAATCTTTTTCAAATTCTCAAGGGAGATTATGTCAGTTAAAAAGTGCTTTAGTTAGAAAATACAGATTTTATTAATGATATCCGTGTTGCTATTTATTTTCATTTGCTTTACCGCAAAGGGAAAAATAATCTGGCACCCATTACAAAATTTATTTTTTAATAATGTATGTTGTTTCATTTTTATTTAATGAGACATTATAACTTTGTTCATCTAAGTACATAACTTTTATAAAATATAGCTAACTTATTTTGGCTTTACCGATCCTTCATCATGACAGATATTAAATAAATTATATTTGTATAAGTCAAATTACGTTAACTAAGCAACCAAAGCCGGTTGGCATATTGTTCATTTAAATTTGAATACTTGCGTAACATTATGCAAGTACTAAAATTTAAATTAACAATACGCCAACCGGCTTCGGTTGCGCAGTCAAATTACGTTAACTGCGCAACCGAAGCCGGTTGGCGTATTGTTCATTTAAATGTTAGTACTTGCATAATGTTACGGTGTTTTAGTAGAAATATTCTTCCTCTGGTGCCCTTTCCTATCGGGGTTGGCTATCGACAGGGCTGTGGAACTGCACTCGTAACAATCAACCTCAAAGTGCGGCGTGCACAGAATATTATTGCATATAATAATATAATATCAGCCCTAATGATAGATTCTTTATAGCAGTTGGCTAAAGAACGAAAAGATGTATGGCATAATAATAATAAAATTAATCTCATTAATGCTTGGCCATGAAAATCTCAATTAAAATATTAATAACATCGTATTATTCTGTGAGAAATAATACGTTTACAACGAAACTGATGATTTTTGTAATTAAAAAAATAACATTTCTCGTTTTATTTTATGAGTTTATAAGTTTTCGTAACTCGTTAAAGTCGCCTTTTTACATTCCACATCAAGTTGCGGAGTGAAGTTGACCTAATTTCCAGAATTTAAATATTTTATTAGTCAGGAAACAACAGGATTTATTATTTCTACCGGCAACTCCCTTCGTAGAATTAG